>NC_048578.1:33878271-33920771 GCF_013265735.2 Oncorhynchus mykiss
GTGTTACCCTCTATATTACAATCTGTGTTACCCTCCATATTAGAAATCTGTGTTACCCGCTGTATTTACAATCTGTGTTACCCGCTGTATTTACAATCTGTGTTACCCGCTGTATTTATCACCCCAAAATGAACTCTATTTTGAGGTAAGTACAGAGAGAGTATCCAAGTCTCAGAGCAGCAGATAGACAGATGGCTCCTAGCACACAGTTATTCACTTTGATGCACTTCCTATTCACAGCACAGCATCCTCTGTTTCTAGGCTCTGGGTAGAAACACCAACTTCAAAAACTAGAACATTCTCCCTTATCATTTATAATGCACCTTCTCATCCCCCTCTCCTCCCCTTCTCCCCTTCTCCTCCTCTTCTCCCCTTCTCCACCCTCTCTCCTCTCCTCCCCTTCTTATACCCCCCCTTCTCCACCCTCTCTCCTCTCCTCCCCTTCTCCTCTCCCCCTCTCCCCCTCTCCCCCTCTCCTCCCCTTCTCTTCTCCTCCTCTTCTCCCCTTCTCCACCCTCTCTCCTCTCCTCCCCTTCTCATACCCCCCTCCAATTCTCCACCCCTCTCCTCTTCTCCTCTTCTCCTCTCCTCCCCTTCTCAAACCCCCCTCCTCCCCTTCTCCTCTCCTCCCCTTCTCCTCTCATCCCTTTCTCCTCTCCTCCCTTCTCCCCTTCTCCTCCTCTTCTCCTCTCCTCCCCTTCTCCTCTCCTCCCCTTCTCAAACCCCCCTCCTCCCCTTCTCTTCTACTCCCCCTCTCCTCGACTTCTCCACCCCCTCTTCTCCCCTCCTCCTCTCCTCCCCTTCTCCACCAGCTCTCCCCCTCCCCTCCTCTCCTCCCCTTCTCCTCTCCTCCCCTTCTCCTCTCCTCCCTTTCTCCTCTCCTCCCTTCACCCCTTCTCCCCTTCTCCTCCTCTTCTCCTCTCCTCCCATTCTCCTCCTCTTCTCCCCTTCTCCACCCTCTCTCCTTTCCTCCCCTTCTCATACCCCCCCTCCCCTTCTCCACCCCCTCTCCTCTCCTCCCCTCCTCCTCTCCTCCTCTCCTCCCCTTCTCCACTCCTCCCTTTCTCCTCTCCTCCTCTCCTCCCCTCCTCCTCTCCTCCTCTCCTCCCCTTCTCCACTCCTCCCTTTCTCCTCTCCTCCCCTTCACCCCTTCTCCTCTTCTTCTCCACCCCCTCTTCTCCCCTCCTCCTCTCCTCCCCTTCTCCACCAGCTCTCCCCCTCCCCTCCTCTCCTCCCCTTCTCCTCTCCTCCCCTTCTCCTCTCCTCCCTTTCTCCTCTCCTCCCTTCTCCCCTTCTCCCCTTCTCCTCCTCTTCTCCTCTCCTCCCATTCTCCTCCTCTTCTCCCCTTCTCCACCCTCTCTCCTTTCCTCCCCTTCTCATACCCCCCCTCCCCTTCTCCACCCCCTCTCCTCTCCTCCCCTCCTCCTCTCCTCCTCTCCTCCCCTTCTCCACTCCTCCCTTTCTCCTCTCCTCCCCTTCTCCTCTTCTCCTCTCCTCCCCTTCTCCTCTCCTCCCTTTCTCATCTCCTCCCTTCTCCCCTTCTCCTCCTCTTCTCCTCTCCTCCCCTTCTCAAACCCCCTCCTCCCCTTCTCCTCTACTCCCCCTCTCCTCCACTTCTCCACCCCCTCTCCTCCCCCTCTCCACAAGCTCTCTTCCTCCCCTCCTCTCCTCCCCTTCTCCACCCCCTCTCCTCCCCTTCCCTACCCCCTCTCCCTCTCCTCCACTTCTCCACCCCCTCTTCCCCTCTCCTCCCCTTTTCCTCCACCTCTTCCCCTCTCCTCCCCTTTTCCTCCCCTCCTCATGCTCCTCTCCCCTTCTCCTCCCCTTCTCCTCTCCTCCCCTTCTCATTCCCCTCTCCTCTTCTCCTCTCCTCTCGTTCTCTTTCCCCTCTCCTCTCCTCCTCTTCCCCCTCTCCTCTCCTTCTCATCCCCACTCCTCCCCCTAACGTCCCCTTCTACTCCCCTTCTTCTCCCCTTCTCCTCTCCTCCCCTTTTCATCCCCCTCTCCTCTCCCACTCCATCCTTTCCCCTCTCCTCTCCTCTCCCACTCAATCCTCTCCTCTCCTCTCATCTCTCCTCTCCTCTCCCACTCCATCCTTTCCTCTCATCTCTCCTCTCCTCTCTCACTCCATCCTCTCCTCTCCTCTCCTCTCCCACTCCATCCTTTCCCCTCATCTCTCCTCTCCTCTCCTCTCCCACTCCATCCTCTCCTCTCCTCTCCTCTCCTCTCCCACTCCATCCTTTCCTCTCATCTCTCCTCTCCTCTCTCACTCCATCCTCTCCTCTCCTCTCCTCTCCTCTCCTCTCCTCTCCTCTCCTCTCCTCTCCTCTCCTCTCCTCTCCTCTCCCACTCCATCCTTTCCCCTCATCACTCCTCTCCTCATCACTCCTCCCCTGTCCTCTCCTCTACTCTCCTCTCCCAATCCATCCTTTCCCCTCATCTCTCCTCTCCTCTCCTCTCTCACTCCATCCCCTCATCTCGCCTCTCCTCTCCCACTCCATCCTCTCCTCTCATCTCCTCTCTCACTCCATCCTCTCCTCTCCTCTCCCACTCCATCCTCTCCTCTCCTCTCTCACTCCATCCTCTCCTCTCCTCTCCTCTCCTCTCCTCTCCTCTCCTCTCTTATCCTCTCCTCTCCTCTCCTCTCTCACTCATCCTCTCCTCTCTCACTCCATCCTCTCCTCTCCTCTCCTCTCCTCTCTTATCCTCTCCTTTCCTCTCCTCTCCTCTCCTCTCCTCTCCTCTCCTCTCTCACTCATCCTCTCCTCTCTCACTCATCCTCTCCTCTCCTCTCTCACTCCATCCTCTCCTCTCCTCTCCTCTCTCACTCCATCCTTCCCCCTCATCTCGCCTCTCCTCTCTCACTCCATCCTCTCCTCTCCTCTCCTCTCTCACTCCATCCTCTCCTCCTCTCCTCTCTCACTCCATCCTCTCCTCTCCTCTCCCACTCCATCCTCTCCTCTCCTCTCTCACTCCATCCTCTCCTCTCCTCTCTCACTCCATCCTTACCCCTCTCCTCTCCTCTCCTCTCCTCTCCTCTCTCACTCCATCCTCTCCTCTCCTCTCTCACTCTATCCTCTCCTCTCCTCTCTCACTCCATCCTCTCCCCTCCTCTCCTCTCCTCTCTCACTCCATCCTCTCCTCTCTCACTCCATCCTCTCCTCTCTCACTCCATCCTTCCCCCTCATCTCGCCTCTCCTCTCCCACTCCATCCTCTCCTCTCCTCTCCTCTCTCACTCCATCCTCTCCTCTCCTCTCCTCTCTCACTCCATCCTCTCCTCTCCTCTCCTCTCTCACTCCATCCTTCCCCCTCATCTCGCCTCTCCTCTCTCACTCCATCCTCTCCTCTCCTCTCTCACTCCATCCTCTCCTCTCCTCTCCTCTCCTCTCCTCTCCTCTCCTCTCCTCTCCTCTCCTCTCCTCTCCTCTCCTCTCCCACTCCATCCTCTCCTCTCCCACTCCATCCTCTCCTCTCATATCTCCTCTCCTCCTCCCCTCTTTCCCTCCACCATAATAAGAAACCAGTTTGTGAATGCATTCTGTGTGTTTTGCTTGAGTAGAGAGAGAGGCAGAGAGGTTGCTCTGTCCTGAAGAATGTGATCTGAGGGAGAATAGGATTTTGTCCGAAATGGCCCCCTATTACCTACATAGTTCACTACTTTTATCAGACCTCAATAGGCTCTGGTCAAATCTAGTGCATTTAAATAGGGAATAGGGTGCCGTTTCTGGCGCAGACTAGATTGAGTGGGGAAAACGCATAGATCTATAATTAGAATCTGTTCTGTCCCGGACATGAATAGTTTCTAACGTCTCACCCCTCCTTACCCAATCCACCCCCCCCCCCCCCCCCCCCCGCCTTCTCACCCATTTATCCCCCTGTCCCTCCCTCCAGCCTCCCCCTCCGCCCCCCCACCTTCTCACCCATTTATCCCCCTGTCCCTCCCTCCATCCTGCTCTCCTCCCCTCCACTCTCCACAGCTAATGGGAAAGGACAACACATCCTTCTAGACTCCATCTGTGAATGGCTTATCCTATAGTCCTCAGCCACACAATAAGACATAGATTAAAAAGCTGCTGCCATGGTTTAGTGGGTGAGCTGTAAAGCTGTAGCTTGGCCTAATGATCATGTTATTAGGAGTTGAGCTGTAAAGCTGTATCTTGGCCTAATGATCATGTTATTAGGAGTTGAGCTGTATCTTGGTCTAATGATCATGTTATTAGGAGGTGAGCTGTATCTTGGTCTAATGATCATGTTATTAGGAGTTGAGCTGTATCTTGGTCTAATGATCATGATATTAGGAGTTGAGCTGTGCTTGGCCTAATCATGTTATTAGGAGTTGAGCTGTGCTTGGCCTAATCATGTTATTTGGAGTTGAGCTGTGCTTGGCCTAATCATATTATTAGGAGTTGAGCTGTGCTTGGCCTAATCATGTTATTAGGAGTTGAGCTGTGCTTGGTAGGTTCTAAAATAACAGAGTAAAACTCACAGATGACTAGTGAAGTTCAAACCAAGTTAATTCACCCACTGGGTCACACATGCTGCATAAGACAACGACATGTTAACATGTTAGCACATACATTTATACTTTATACTTTATACTATACACATACAGAACCAGTCAGAAGTTTGGACACACCTCATCATTTAAGGGTTTTTCTTTATTTTTAGTATTTTCTACATTGTAAAATAATAGTGAAGACATCAACACTATGAAACACTAATATGGAATCATGTAGTAACCAAACAAGTGTTAAACACATTTATTTTCTAGAATTAGATTCTTCATAGTAGCCCCCCTTTGCCTTGATGACAGCTTCGCACACTCTTGGCATTCTCTCAACGAGCTTCACCTGGAATGAGTTTCCAACAGTTTTGAAGGAGTTCCCACATATGCTGAGCACTTGTTGGCTGCTTTTCCTTCACTCTGCCGGTTGAACTCATCCCAAACCATCTCAATTGGGTTGAGATCGGATAATTGTAGAGGCCAGGTCATCTGATGCAGCACTCCATCCCTCTCTGTCTTGGTCAAATAGCCCTTACACAGCCTGGAGGTGTGTTGGGTCATTGTCCGTTTGAAAATCAAATGATAGTTCCACTAATTGCAAACCAGATGGGATGGCATATCACTGCATAATTATGTGGTAGCCATGCTGGTTGTGTTCCTTAAATGTTTTATAAATCACAGACAATGTCACCAGCAAAGCACCTCCACACCATCACACCTCCTCCTCCATGCTTCACGGTGGGAACCACACATGCAGAGATAATTTGTTTACCTACTCTGCGTCTCACAAAGACACGGTGATTGGAACCAAAAATATCAAATTTGGACTCATCATACCTATCAGGTTTCAGGTAAGACCCAAATGCAGACTATGTTGAAGTAACAATGTTTATTACAGCAAAAGGGGTAGGCAAACGACAGGTCAAGGCAGACAGGGGTAGATAATCCACAGTAATGGGCAACGGTACAGGACGGCAGGCAGACTCAGGGTCAGGGGAAGGCAGAGTGGTCAGGCAGGTGGGCTCAGAGTCAGGGGAAGGCAGAATGGTCAGGCAGGCAGGCTCAGAGTCAGGGAAAGGCAGAGTGGTCAGGTAGGCGGGCTCAGAGTCAGGGCAGGCAAGGGTCAATACCAGGAGGGTGAGAAAAATAGAGACTGGGTAAAGCAGGAGCTGAGACAAACCACTGGTTGACTTGACAAACAAGACGAACTGGCAACAGACAAACAGATAACACAGGTATAAATACACAGGGGAAGATGAGTGACACCTGGATGGGGGTTGTGACAAGCACAAGGACAGGCGAAACAGACCTGTGCGTGACAATACAAAGGGACAGATTTCCACCTGTCTAATGTCCATTGCTCGTGTTTCTTGGCCCAAGCAAGTCTCTTCTTCTTATTGGTGTCCTTTAGTAGTGGTTTCTTTGCAGCAATTCGACCATGAAGGCCTGATTCACACAGTCTCCTCTGAACAGTTGATGTTGAGATGTCTGTTACTTGAACACTGTGAAGCATTTGATTTGTTTAACTTTTTTTTGGTTACTACATGATTCCATATGTGTTGTTTCATAGTTTTGATGTCTTCACTATTATTCTACAATGTAGAAAATAGTCAAAATAAAGAAAAACCCTTGAATGAGTTGGTGTGTCCAAACTTTTGACTGATACTGTATGTGTAGACTTTCCTCTTATGCCGAGTCTCCTCCTTGCACATCTAGACAGCCAATACATCTGTTGCTAGGTAGGATGTTAGTGATTCCTGTTCTTTCTCATTTCATCTGACCTGACCTCGGCCCAAATTCCTCACTCCTTCCCAACTCACGGCTGTCCTACCATATCTGTTGACTGGAACCAGACTGTGGCCCTTCTCCTCTGCATAGGCTTTAAAAAATGTTCACCCAGTCTTCCCAATCTAGCAACAGGTTACAAGAGGTGTTCCCTTCGCTCCGAAGCTACTTCCTCCTCCATGGCCACCCGATATACATGTGCGGTGGCCCTAATCAACGTCACCTCGTTCTGAGGTAAATCAGCACTGGTATATACGTTTCAACATCAAGGTCCTCAGATGATATCCCAACAACGCTACCACTAACACCATCCACCACCCAACGCTACCACTAACACCACCCACCACTACCACTAACACCACCCACCACTACCACTAACACCACCCACCACTCAATGCTACCACTAACACCACCCACCACTCAATGCTACCACTAACACCACCCAGCACCCAACGCTACCACTAACACCACCCACCACTACCACTAACACCACCCACCACTCAACGCTACCACTAACACCACCCAGCACCCAACGCTACCACTAACACCACCCACCACTACCACTAACACCACCCACCCCTCAATGCTACCACTAACACCACCCACCACTCAACGCTACCACTAACACCACCCACCACCCAACACTACCACTAACACCACCCAATGCTACCACTAACACCACTCACCACCCAACGCTACCACTAACACCACCCACCACTCAACGCTACCACTAACACCACCCACCACTCAACGCTACCACTAACACCACCCACCACTACCACTAACACCACCCACCACCCAACGCTACCACTAACACCACCCACCACTACCACTAACACCACCCACCACTACCACTAACACCACCCACCACTCAACGCTACCACTAACACCACCCACCACTCAACGCTACCACTAATACCACCCACCACTACCACTAACACCACCCATGAGGTACACTTCAAAATACTCCAGTTCCATGTTGTTACTATAGCATCCTTAACCACTACTACTGCTCCATCAGTCCCAACAGCCACTGCTGTGACAATAGCTGCTCCTTCAGTCCTGACAGCCACTGCTGTGACAATAGCTGCTCCTTCAGTCCTGACAGCCACTGCTATGAAAATAGCTGCTCCTTCAGTCCTGACAGCCACTGCTATGAGAATAGCTATTGCATTGTCTCTTGCTCCTGATCTCCTACTGCCTTTGTGGTTCAGATACTCCCTACCTCAGAAACTTTTACAGATGCACAATTGAGAGCATCCTTTTGGGATGTATCACTGCCTGGTACGGAAATTGCACCGACCGCAACCGCAGGGATCTCCAGAGAGCGGTGCGATCTGTACCGCACACTATTTATTTAATAGTTATTATACCAACGCCTCACCGGACGGCGTCCAGGGTGTTTAAATCTCATCACCCACGGCTTTAATACACAACAATTTAAACTATTTTTTTAGGTAGCGATAGCCACTTCCCGGAGAGTAGTTACGGTATAAGTGCCTAATAATTTGGTCACGGAACCTGATACCTTGTATTAGAAACCAAAACTAAAGCATCTGCCAATTTATTACTGGAGAATTCGGGTGACCCAATGTCTTATACCAGTGTTACGCCTCACATATCACTGTTGTTGACAATACACATTACCAAAATTATTCACAGTCGATTTCTTATTTCCACATAATTGGTTGATGCCAATAGGTCATAAACCAACCTCACTCTATATCGCTACGCTAATACACTCAACACATGTTAAAACCACGTTCCAATATCTGTTTCCTTTTCTAACCACTAATGTGGCTCTCCTCCTGAACTTATAGGCACCCTTTAATCAATATCCACGATGCCTCCTGTTGTCCTTCCCCGTGGTCGTGTCCTTCTCCCTGTGGACTTGTCCTTCCCCGTGGACTTGTCCTTCCCCGTGGACTTGTCCTTCTCCGTGGACCTGTCCTTCCCCGTGGACTTGTCCTTCCCCGTGGACTTGTCCTTCCCCGTGGACTTGTCCTTCCCCGTGGACTTGTCCTTCCCCGTGGACTTGTCCTTCTCCGTGGACCTGTCCTTCTCCGTGGACTTGTCCTTCTCTGTGGACCTGTCCTTCTCTGTGGACTTGTCCTTCTCTGTGGACTTGTCCTTCTCCGTGGAAGTGTCCTTCTCCGTGGACTTGTCCTTCTCTGTGGACTTGTCCTTCTCTGTGGATGTGTCCTTCTCTGTGGACTTGTCCTTCTCTGTGGACTTTTCCTTCTCCGTGGATGTGTCCTTCTCTGTGGACTTGTCCTTCTCCGTGGACTACTTCTCTACAACCTACCGTATTAGTAAACAAGCATGACAATTTATCCTCTACGGCCTCAAGGCTGCTACGGCTGGGATTTCACCCCTCTAATAGGGAACCAACCCCACTCAGGATTTACCCCATAGGACTTGCCCTCTGCAGGTACCAGCCTGCTCGGGCTTACCTTCCGGGACTTACCATACACCATAAATCCACGACCGGTCGTAATACAATGGGACTACTGAATGAGCTCAGGCTTTCTGGGTCCGTATCCTATAATTGTTTCAGCCTACGACTCTCATCTCCCCAAGATGTCAGAATGAGTGGAAACAGGTGTAGGAACTGAGCCTACCTTGTTTATGGTGCCGGCTCCTGTTTCACAGATTCAGACTTTAGTTTGACTGTAAATCGTTGTGAACCCTGCTCACAGCGCCAACCATTCGATTCTAAATAAACAGAGGAAAAGTCACGGACGACTGGTGAAGCTCAAACCAAGTTAATTCACCAACTGGGTCACACATGCTGCATAAGACAACGACATGTTAACACAAGCACATACATGTATACTTTCCCCCTATGTCGAGTCTCCTCCTTGCACATCTAGACAGCCAATACATCTGTTGCTAGGCAGGATTTTAGTGATTCCTGTTCTTTCTCATTTCATCTGACCTGACCTCGGCCCAAATTCCTCACTCCTCCCCAACTCATGGCTGTCCTACCGTATCTGTTGACTGGAACCAGACTGTGGCCCTTCTCCTCTACACGGGATACCTGAGATTTAACAATAACATATTCTGACAGAATGTAAACTTTATGCATTTCTCTCTCTCCCTCAGTAACATGAATAAGGATATTTCACATTCCAAGTTTAGAAGTTAGTACCCATCAGCCTAATGATCATACTATGTTATTAGGAGTTGAACTGTATCTTGGCCTAATGATCGTACTATGTTATTAGGAGTTGAACTGTATCTTGGCCTAATGATCATACTATGTTATTAGGAGTTGAACTGTATCTTGGCCTAATGATCATACTATGTTATTAGGAGTTGAGCTGTATCTTGGCCTAATGATCATACTATGTTATTAGGAGTTGAGCTGTAACTTGGCCTAATGCGAATACTATGGTCATTTAATGATCTCCTACTCTATATACAGAACCAGTCAAATGTTTGGACACACCTACTCATTCCAGAGTTTCTTTATTTTCACTATTTTCTACATTGTGGAATAATAGTGAAGACATCACAACTATGAAATAACACATATGGAATCATGCAGTAACCCAAAAAAAGTGTGTCACGAATGTCGTCAGGGAAATGACTGGACCAAGGTGCAGCGTGGTGAGCGTACAACAAAAACAACCGTGAAGCTGACTAGGGCTATACAGGCCACTAACACAGACAATTAGGAAGAATAGCAGTTGTCACAGTTTTGTCATAATGGGGAGTTATTGTTGGTTTAAGGATATCTGGTTGAAATGAGATCAAATCAAATTGTATTGGTCACGTACACATATTTATCAGATGGTATTGCGGGTGTAGCGAAATGCTGGTGTTCCTAGCTCCAACAGCTAAATGCTGGTGTTCCTATCTCCAACAGCTAAATGCTGGTGTTCCTAGCTCCAACAGCTAAATGCTGGTGTTCCTAGCTCCGACAGCGAAATGCTGGTGTTCCTAGCTCCAACAGCTAAATGCTGGTGTTCCTATCTCCAACAGCTAAATGCTGGTGTTCCTAGCTCCAACAGCGAAATGCTGGTGTTCCTAGCTCCGACAGCGAAATGCTGGTGTTCCTAGCTCCAACAGCTAAATGCTGGTGTTCCTAGCTCCAACAGCGAAATGCTGGTGTTCCTAGCTCCAACAGCTAAATGCTGGTGTTCCTAGCTCCAACAGAGAAATGCTGGTGATCCTAGCTCCAACAGAGAAATTCTGGTGTTCCTAGCTCCAACAGTGAAATTCTGGTGTACCTAGCTCCAACAGTGAAATGATGGTGTTCCTAGCTCCAACAGTGAAATTCTGGTGATCCTAGCTCCAACAGTGAAATTCTGGTGATCCTAGCTCCAACAGAGAAATTCTGGTGATCCTAGCTCCAACAGTGAAATTCTGGTGATCCTAGCTCCAACAGTGAAATTCTGGTGATCCTAGCTCCAACAGCTAAATGCTGGTGTTCCTAGCTCCAACAGCTAAATGCTGGTGTTCCTAGCTCCAACAGCTAAATGCTGGTGTTCCTAGCTCCAACAGCTAAATGCTTGTGTTCCTAGCTCCAACAGCTAAATGCATGTGTTCCTAGCTCCAACAGCTAAATGCTTGTGTTCCTAGCTCCAACAGCTAAATGCTGGTGTTCCTAGCTCCAACAGCTAAATGCTGGTGTTCCTAGCTCCAACAGCTAAATGCTGGTGTTCCTAGCTCCAACAGCTAAATGCTTGTGTTCCTAGCTCCAACAGCTAAATTCATGTGTTCCTAGCTCCAACAGCTAAATGCTTGTGTTCCTAGCTCCAACAGTGAAATGCTGGTGTTCCAAGCTCCAACAGTGCAGTAATATCTAACAATTCGCAACAATACACACAAATCTAAAAGTAAAACAATGGAATTAAGAAATACATAAATATTAGGATGAGTAATGTCGGAGTAACATTGACTACTACGATAGAATAGAATACTGTATATACATATGAAATGAGTAAAGCAGTATGTAAACATTAGTTTGTGTGACCAGTGATTCCATGTCTATAGGGCAGCAGCCTCTAAGTTGCAGGGTTGATTGAGTAAACGAGTGGTAGCCGGCTAGTGATGGCTATTTAACAGGATGGCCTTGAGATAGAAGCTGTTTTTCAGTGTCTCGTTCCCATTTTTGACACACCTGTACTGACCTCACCTTCTGGATGGTAACGGGGTGAACATGCCGTGGCTCGGGTGGTTGATGTCCTCAATGAAGACAGGGAGCTGGTGGTGGAGACAGGAGGCTGGGGTTGAAGACAGGGAGCTGGGGTTGAAGACAGGGAGCTGGGGTTGAAGACAGGGAGCTGGGGATGAAGACAGGGAGCTGGAGGTGATGTCAGGGAGCTGGGGGTGGAGACAGGGAGCTGGGGTTGAAGACAGGGAGCTGGGGATGAAGCCAGGGAGCTGGAGGTGATGTCAGGGAGCTGGGGATGAAGCCAGGGAGCTGGAGGTGATGTCAGGGAGCTGGGGGTGGAGACAGGGAGCTGGGGGTGAAGACAGGGAGCTGAGGGGTAAAGACAGGGAGCTGGGGGGTAAAGACGGGGAGAGGGGGTGGAGACAGGGAACTGGGGGTGAAGACAGGGAGCTGAGGGGTAAAGACAGGGAGCTGGGGGGTAAAGACAGGGAGAGGGGATGGAGACAGGGAGAGGGGGCGGAGACGGAGAGAGTAGGGAGAGACACAGACTAGCCCACTCCAAAAGTAGTGCACTAAATAGGGTGGTATTTCAGACACTCTGTGTACTGTTACACACTCCACAATGGAGAAGCCGTCAGTTAGGAGAGACACACTCACTGGCAGGTCCAGTCCACTCCTACTCCCTGGACACTATTTATAGCTGAGTGTTGCAAATGGCAATGATTAATGCTGACACGTCTAAATGCACCACCATCACATTAAGAAATGTGTTGCACTTGCTAAAATATATATATATATATATATATATATATATGAGAGAGAGAGAAAGAGAAAGAGAGAGAAAGAGAAAGAAAGAGAGAGAAAGAGAAAGAAAGAGAGAGAGAGAAAGAGAAAGAGAGAAAGAGAAAGAGAAAGACAGAGAGAGAGAAAGAGAAAGACAGAGAGAGAAAGAGAGAGAGAGAGAGAAAGAGAGAAAGAGAGAGAGAGAGAGAGAGAGAGAGAGAGAGAGAGAAAGAGAAAGACAGAGAGAGAGAAAGAGAAAGAGATAGAAAGAGAGAGAGAGAGCGAGAGAGAGAGAGAGAGAGAAAGAGAAAGAGAGAGAGACAGAAAACAGGTGAAAGAAACACCAGCAGCTACATTCCATGTGACATATCAAACATTAAATGTATTATGTGTTATTGTTGCATAGATTACGTAGATTGTGTAAACATACACCTTGCTGTACAAATTTCCACATTATCTTGACTAGCATCAGCAGCACTTTCAGTAATTCGTATCTGTGGCAAATCCACAAATCCAAGATTTAATGTCACATGCAGAGCTAAATGCCTTTATTGCAACCTCAAAACCCAGCAACGCAATAATCAATAACAATACATTACTAGACAAAAAAAAGAGAAATAAAAATAAGAAATATAAAATACACAATAAAGTAAGTAAGTAAATAAGTAAATAAGTAAGTATGTAAGTAAGTAAGTAAGTAATTTAGCATTCTACAGTGCATTCGGGAAGTATTCAGGCCCCTTGACTTTTCCCACATTTTGTTACACCACAGCCTTATTCTATAATTGATTAAATTGTTTGTTTCCCCCATCAATGTAAAAACAATACCCCATAATGACAAAGCAAAAAGTATTTTAATTTAAAAACTGAAGTATCACATTTACATAAGTATTCAGACCCTTTACTCAATACTTTGTTGAAGCACCTTTGGCAACAATTACAACCTTGCATAGGACGATACAAGCCTGGCACACCTGTGTTTGGGGAGTTTCTCCCATTCTTCTCTGCAGATCCTCTCAAGCTGTGTCAGGTTCGATGGGGAGTGTCGCTGCACAGCTATTTTCAGTTCTCTCCAGAGATGTTCAATCGGGTTCAAGTCCGGGCTCTGGCTGGTCCACTCAAGGACATTCAGAGACTTGTCCCGAAGCCATTCCTGTGTGATCTTGGCTGTGTGGTTAGGATTGTTGTCCTGTTGGAAGGTGAACCTTCGCCCCAGTCTGAGGTCCTGAGCGCTCTGGAGCAGGTTTTCATCAAGGATCTCTCTGTACTTTGCTCCGTTCATCTTTCCCTCGATCCTGACTAGTCTCCCTGCCACAGAAAAACTTCCCCACAGCATGATGCTGCCACCACCATGCTTCACCGTAGGGGTGGTGCCAGGTTTCCTCTAGACGTGACGCCTGGCATTCAGGCCAAAGAGTCTTGTTTTTCACGGTCTAAGAGTCTTTAGGTGCCTTTCGACATACTCCAAGCGGGCTGTCATGTTCCTTTTGCTAAGGCTTCCTTCTGGCCATAAAGGCCTGATTGGTGTAGTGCTGCAGAGATGGTTGTCCTTCTGGAAGGTTCTTCCATCTCCACAGAGGAACTCTGGAGCTCTGTCAGAGTGACCATCTGGTTCTTGTTCACCTCCCTGACCCAGACCCTTCTCCCCCGATTACTCAGTTAAGAATGATGGAGGCCACCGATTGCCAAAATAGAAGGTCGCTGTGTTTTTGGGAACCTTCATTGCTGCAGAAATGCTTTGGTACCCTTCCCCAGAACTGTGCCTTCACACAATCCAATTCAATCATGAGAAACATGAGAGCAGCAGCTGTTAAGGATGACTGTGTGATCACACTCTCCGCAGCTGATGTGAGTAAGACCTTTAAACAGGTCAACATTCACCATGCCGCAAGGCTAGACGGATTACCGGGACGTGTACTCAGAGCATGCGCTGACCAACTGGCAGGTGTCTTCACTTCACTTCACATTTTCAACTTCTCCCTGTCTGAGTCTGTAATACCAACATGTTTCAAGCAGACCACCATAGTCCATGTGCTCAAGAACATTAAGGTAACCTGCCTAAATGACTACCGACCCATTGCACTCACGTCTGTAGCCATGAAGTCCTTTGAAAGGCAGGTCATGGCTCACATCAACACCATTATCCCAGAAACCCAAGACCCACTCCAATTTGCATACCGCCCCAACAGATCCACAGATGATGAAATCTATATTGCACTCTACCTTGCCCTTTCACACCTGGACAAAAGAAACACCTACTTGAGAATGCTATTAATTGACTATAGCTCAGTGTTCAACGCCAAAGTGCTAGGAGGTGCTCAGACCCCTCCTGTACTCCCTGTTCACTCATAACTTCATCATTAAGTTTGCCGATGACACAACCGTGGTTGCCTGTTCACCGACAACGACGAGACAGCCTTTTGGGAGGAGGTCAAAGGCCTGACCGTGTGGTGCAAGGACAACAACCTCTCCCTCGACGAGATCAAGACAAATCAAAGATATGCTGAGCACGCCCCCATTCTCACCGACGGGGCTGTAGTGGAGCAGGATGAGAGCTTCAAGTTCCTTGGCGTCCACATCACCAACAAAGCAACATGGTCCAAGCACACCAAGACAGTCATGAAGAAAGCATGACAAAACCTATTCAGGAGACTGAAAACATTTGGCAGGGGTCCCCAGATCCTCAAAAGGTTTTACAGCTACACCATCTCGAGAGCATCCTGACGGGTTGTATCACTGCTCGGCCTCCAACCGCAAGGCACTACAGAGGGTAGTGCGTACGGACCAGTACATCACTGGTGACAAGCTTCCTGCCATCCAGGACCTTTACTGTTTACTGTTGCTCTTTAATCATTTGTTACTTTTATTTCTTAGTTTTTCTAGGTATTTTTCTTAAAACTGCATTATTGGTTAAAACCTCTCTAGGGTATGTGGGATGCGTCCCACCTGGCCAACATCCCGTGAAATTGCACAGCACCAAATTCAAAAACAGAAATACTCATAATAAAAATGCATAAAACATACAAGTGTTATACATCGGCTTAAAGATTAACTTCTTGTTAATCCAGCCGCTGTGTCAGATTTCAAAAAGGCTTTACGATGAAAGCATACCATGCGATTATCTGAGGACAGTGCCCAGCACACAAAAGCATCCAAGCATTTTCCAGCCAGGTAGAGGAGTCACAAAAGTCAGAAATAGCGATAAAATGAATCACTTACCTTTGATGATCTTCATATGGTTGCACTCACAAGACTCCCAGTTACACAGTAAATGTTTGTTTTGTTCGATAAAGTCCCTCTTTATGTCCCAAAAGCTCTGTTCTGTTGTCTCATTTGATTCAGTAATCCAATGGCTTCAAGGCGGTCACAGCAGGCAAACGAATACATACTAAAAGTACTGGTAAAGTTTGTCGAAACACGTCAAACGATGTTTATAATTAATCCTCAGGTTGTTTATTGTTTTATATAATCAATAATATTTCAACCGGACAATACCGTTTTCAATAGAAAGGAAAAATAACAAACGGCGCGCTGTCTGCAAAGTTCCTCTGTCCTCTGACCAAAATGGCTGTTGTCTAAAGACTGATGTCTAAAGACCATGTCTAAAGACTGATGACATCTACTGGAAGCCATAGGAACTGCAATCTGATTCCTAACCCATTGGATTCTCTATAGGCATTGAGTTGAAAAACAGCCACATGAAAATAATTCCACTTCCTGGATGGATTTTCCTCAGATTTTCGCCTGCCATATCAGTTATGTTATACTCACAGACATTATTGTAACAGCTTTGGAAATGTTAGAGTGTTTTCTATCCAAATCTACCAAGTATATGCATATCCTAGCTTCTGGGCCTGAGTAACATAGGCAGTTTACTTTGGGCACGCTTTTCATCCGGAGGTGAAAATACTGCCCCCTACCCAAGAGAGATTTTAAGGGCTTGTAAGAAAGCATTTCACATCAAGGTCTACACCTGTTGTAATCAGCATTTTACTGAAAGTCTACACCTGTTGTAATCAGCATTTTAATGTAAGGTCTACTACACCTGTTGTATTCAGCATTTCACTGTAAGGTCTGTTGTATTTGGCGCATATGAAACCTACACTTTGATTTGTCTCAGAGCTCTACGGACAATTCCTTCGACCTCATGGCTTGGTTTTTGCTCTGACATGCACTGTGGGACCTTATATAGACAGGTGTGTGCCTTTCCAAATCATGTCCAATCAATTTAATTTAACACAGGTGAACTCCAAGTTGTAGAAACATCTAAAGGATGATCAATGAAAACAGGATGCACCTGAGATCAATTTCGAGACTCATAGCAAAGGGTCTGAACACTTATGTTAATAAGGTATCAGGTTTTAATTTTTAATACATTTGCAAAAATAAAAAATAAAAAACGTTTTGCTTTGTCATTATGGTGTATTGTGTGTAGATTGATACGGGGAAAAGAATAAGGTTGTAATGTAACAAAATGTGGAAAAAGTCAAGAGGTCTGAATACTTCCCGAATGCAGTGTATAACAAGTCAGTTCCAATGTCATATTTTCACTGTCATACTGGAGTGATGGAGGTAGATATTGATAGGAGTAAGGTGACAGGGATACTGGAGTGATGGAGGTAGATATTGATAGGAGTAAGGTGACAGGGATACTGGAGTGATGGAGGTAGATATTGATAGGGGTTATGTGACCGGGATACTGGAGTGATGGAGGTAGATATTGATAGGAGTAAGGTGACAGGGATACTGGAGTGATGGAGGTAGATATTGATAGGGGTAAGGATCACTACGCAACAGGATATAAGATAAACAGAGTAGCAGCAGCTTGTATGTGAGTGGGTGTGTAGAGTCAGTGTAAATGTATGTGCATATTACGTGTGACTGAGCAGATGACGGAGTGAGTGTTTGTGTGTGTTGGAGTGACAGTGTGTAGGACAGTGACAGTGTGACAGAGTGACAGAGTGACAGTGTGTAGGACAGTGACAGTGTGACAGAGTGACAGAGTGACAGTGTGTAGGACAGTGTGTAGGACAGTGACAGTGTGACAGTGTGACAGAGTGACAGTGTGTAGGACAGTGACAGTGTGACAGTGTGACAGAGTGACAGAGTGTAGGGCCCTGTGATTGTACATAGAAACAGTGCAAAAACACAAATAAAAGGTCAATAGAGATACAAGGTCAACTCAGTCCATATAGCTATTTTGTTGGCTATTTATCAGTCGTACTGCTTGGGGATAGAACCTGTTCAAAAGCATGTTGGTGTCAGACTTGATGCACCGGTACCTCTTAGTGTGCAGCAGCAGAGAAAAGAGTCTATGCCTGGGGGGGTTGGCTTGGGGGGGTTGGCCTGGGGGGGTTGGCCTGGGGGTTTGGCTTGGGGGGGTTAGCTTTGGGGGGTTGGCCTGGGGGGTTGGCCTGGGGGGTTGGCTTGGGGGGTTGGGGTTTTTGACCATGTTCCGGGCCTTCGGGTTGATTTTGGTCAGGCTAAAAAACACTTATAGTCTGTTACAGTCAGACTAATAGTACGTTCTCTGTCCCAAATGGAACCCTATGGCATCTCTGACAGTCTGGTAGAATATTAACAGTCTGGTAGCATCTCTGACAGTCTGGTAGCATCTCTGACAGTCTGGTAGCATAACTGACAGTCTGGTAGCATCTCTGACAGTCTGGTAGCATCTCTGACAGTCTCGTAGCATCTCTGACAGTCTGGTAGAATCTTAACAGTCTGGTAGCATCTCTGACAGTCTGGTAGCATCTCTGACAGTCTGGTAGCATCTCTGACAGTCTGGTAGCATCTCTGACTGTCTGGTAGCATCTCTGACTGTCTGGTAGCATCTCTGACAGTCTGGTAGCATCTCTGACAGTCTGGTAGCATCTCTGACAGTCTGGTAGCATCTCTGACAGTCTCGTAGCATCTCTGACAGTCTGGTAGAATCTTAACAGTCTGGTAGCATCTCTGACAGTCTGGTAGCATCTCTGACAGTCTGGTAGAATCTTAACAGTCTGGTAGCATCTCTGACTGTCTGGTAGCATCTCTGACAGTCTGGTAGCATCTCTGACAGTCTGGTAGCATCTCTGACAGTCTGGTAGCATCTCTGACTGTCTGGTAGCATCTCTGACTGTCTGGTAGCATCTCTGACTGGCATGGGGCATTGAAGCGGCAGCGTAGCCTAGTGGTTAGAGCGTTGGACTAGTAACCAAAAGGTTGATTGAATCCCCGAGCTGACAAGGTACAAAATCTGTTGTTCTGCCCCTGAACAAGGCAGCTAGCACTGTTCCTAGGGCGTCATTGAAAATAAGAATGTGTTCTTAACTGACTTGCCTCGTTAAATAAAGGTTAATTTTTTTTTTGCAAAAATTAAAAAAATGGAAGCAGCATGGCAATGATATGCACTGCTGTGTCGATTGGTTTTTCTTATGATGTGATGGAGATGCTGCAGAATTGATCTCCTGGCCATCTCCACACACACAAAAGCAAACGCGCACAAAAGCACACACACACACAAAAGCACACGCACACATCCTCTGTGTCTGCTCAGCTCCATCTTTGTCTTAACAATGGCCACATGAAAAGCATACCTATCATTATTTCATACACTAATTGAAGTGCTTTTTATCTGAACCGGTCTGTGTGTGTGTTTGTGTGTGTGTGTATTGAGAGGATACAACTGCATTCCGTATTCAGTTCACATCACCTCTGCTTGTCTGCTCTCTCCTCTTTTAAGTTGTGTGAGCTTGGGGACACACCAGGTCTGTTATCAATATTAATGAAACACACACACACACACACACAGACACACAAACACACACACAAATACCCCGATCAGAACCCTGGTCACGAGCCCTTGCATTACCAACACAGACCAGAGTCTGGCCCTTACATTACCAACACAGACCAGAGTCTGTTCCTTACATTACCAACACAGACCAGAGTATGACCCTTACATTACCAACACAGACCAGAGTCTGACCCTTACATTACCAACACAGACCAGAGTCTGGCCCTTACATTACCAACACAGACCAGAGTCTGACCCTTACATTACCAACACAGACCAGAGTCTGACCCTTACATTACCAACACAGACCAGAGTCTGACCCTTACATTACCAACACAGACCAGAGTCTGACCCTTACATTACCAACACAGACCAGAGTCAGACCCTTACATTACCAACACAGAGTCTAATGGACCCAGAGAGTTATGGACCACTGGTACTTGTAAATATGACTTGGACCAAGTCAGTGAGGCTCATCCAGCTAAGTGAAGCACAGTGTTCGAGTTTCTCATTCTTTCAAGTTATCATAGAATAACTTCTACGCACCTGCAACAAGTAACCTCAGATGTGTGAATGATTTCAACAGGTAACCTGAGATGTGTGAATGATTTCAACAAGTAACCTGAGATGTGTGAATGATTTCAACAAGTAACCTCAGATGTGTGAATGATTTCAACAAGTAACCTGAGATGTGTGAATAATTTGACTAGTTTATATGCTAAAATTAACCAACACTGAGCAAAACAGGGCCATGCCTACAAGTCCATGCAGGTTCCCTTGATGACTTGACATGTGATTAAGGTGTGATGTCATTTCGTCATAATATTAACAGAGATGATGTCAGAACCTCACTCTGCATGCTAGTAGATCACCAGATAGGACATTGTTTATTTTAGTTCAAGATTTGTTTTAAATATTCACTCCAACTTCTCAGCAGAGACATTTCTGAGTAAAGTTTAAACATCAAAATGAGCTATACACCAGGTGATTAAATATCAAAATGATGTGATATAAACCAGGTGCATTTCCTACCAGCAAGGGGACAGAGTGGGGGGAGGATTAAGATGGCTGATGTGTGTTTGACACTGAGAGGCACAATCTGCTGCATTGTCTCTGACGTTCCCATCCCAAATCAATACGGTCGGGAGGAGACATCATAAATGGAGATAGCCAGCGTGGTGCGCGTGCCAATTTAATTTCTTTCATCACCGGGAGAAAGCAGGCTGACAATTAATTGAACAAATGAGTCCTCTTGGGGATTGGTGAAATCCGGAGGACTAGGATAATATCTGTCCTTGTGGTGAACACACACATACACGTGAGAGAGAAAACACACACACACACACGCACGCACGCACGCACGCACACAAATATATTCAGGAACAGCTGCATACACACACTCACACACATACACAAGAACGTGCACACACACACACACACACACACACACACACACACACACACATACTGAGGAACATCTGCATACACACAAGAACTTGCACACACACACACGCTCACACACCGATTTTGTCTGAGAGGCAGTGAAAGTCCAATTTTGCAGCGATGTCAAAAAGTGTCAGGTGTGTACCATCATCAGATCTCTGTCATGCGTTACACGCCCGGCCTTTAACTGTGAGGACTTTATCAACACTTTTCTACCAAGTCCTCTGTTGGTGACTCACATGACAATACAGATGGGAGTCTGCCTCACCAATGGCACCTTTATAGTGCACTACTTTTGACCAGGGCCCACAAGGGGATGGTGCACTATTTAGAGAGTAGGTTGTCATTTGGAAAGCACCCTGAATGTCCACTATCTAATGTAAAATAGAAGACTCTGAGGACAAGGCAGTGTAGCTTATGATTGGACCATATATCCATTTGTCCAGCAAGCCACCAAGTTGTGTTTCGTTGAAACTTCTAAAATAAAACCCGTTAAGCCAATTGCATGGTAAATATTAACTTGGTCAAGCGGGAAATGTTGTCTGGGGAGACGCTTTAACGTGGTAATCCTGGAGACTTTCAAGTGCAATCACTCTCTACAAAGAAGTGTTCCTGCTGTCTATCCTGTCACTGTGAAACGCACAGCGCTAAGCCACAGTCATGACCAACCATGTTAGAACACTGATTAACATGTGAAGGACACATTGGTGTGCATCTCAAATGGCACCCTATTCCCTATATAGTGCACTATCCCCTATGGGTCCTGGTCAAATGTAGTGCACTACATAGGGAGTAGACTGCCGTTTGTTGTGCAGAACTTATTTACACAGAGGGAGTAATGGTTGCATCACAACAGGAGCTGTGTTCTTTCAGAACTTTTGTGTGTGTGTGTGTGTGTGTGTGCGTGCGTGCGTGCGTGCGTGCGTGTGTATTCTTTGATGCCCCAGCAGAAAGCACCCCCTCCCCGGAGCCGATCCTTCCTGGGAACAACTCCAAGCCTCTTAATAATCAAAAGGATTTAGAGTTGATCTCAATAAACTTATCCTGAACGGCTATACCAACACTGGATCTCCCCACAGTGATATCACATCTCTTATACTCCTCATGTCTGGATCTCCCCCCAATGATATCATATCTCTTACAGTCCTCAGTGATATCATATCTCTTATACTCCTCACAGTGATATCATATCTCTTATACTCCTCAACACTGGATCTCCCAAAAGTGATATCATATCACTTACAGTCCTCAGTGATATCATATCTCTTATACTCCTCATGTCTGGATCTCCCCCCAATGATATCATATCTCTTACAGTCCTCAGTGATATCATATCTCTTATACTCCTCACAGTGATATCATATCTCTTATACTCCTCACGACTGGATCTCCCCACAGTGATATCATATCTCTTACAGTCCTCAGTGATATCATATCTCTTATACTCCTCACAGTGATATCATATCTCTTATACTCCTCAACACTGGATCTCCCAAAAGTGATATCATATCTCTTACAGTCCTCAGTGATATCATATCTCTTATACTCCTCACGACTGGATCTCCCCACAGTGATATCATATCTCTTATACTCCTCCACACTGGATCTCCCCACAGCGATATCATGTCTCTTATACTCCTCACGACTGGATCTCCCCACAGTGATATCATATCTCTTATACTCCTCCACACTGGATCTCCCCACAGTGATATCATATCTCTTATACTTCTCAGTGATATCATATCTCTTATACTTCTCAGTGATATCATATCTCTTATACTTCTCAGTGATATCATATTTCTTAAACTCGTCACCGCTTGATCTCCCCACAGTTACAGTGGGGCAAAAAAGTATTTAGTCAGCCACCAATTGTGCAAGTTCTCCCACTTAAAAAGATGAGAGAGGCAATTGTAATTTTCATCATAGGTACACTTCAACTATGACAGACAAAATGGAGAAAAAAAATCCAGAAAATCACATTGTAGGACTTTTTATGAATTTATTTGCAAAATATGGTGGAAAATAAGTATTTGGTCACCTACAAATAAGCAAGATTTCTGGCTCTCACAGACCTGTTACCTGTATTAAAAAAAGTCACCTGTCCACAACCTCAAACAGTCACACTCCAAACTCCACTATGGCCAAGACCAAAGAGCTGTCAAAGGACACCAGAAACAAAATTGTAGACCTGCACCAGGCTGGGAAGACTGAATCTGCAATAGGTAAGCAGCTTGGCTTGAAAAAATCAACTGTGGGAGCAATTATTAGGAAATGGAAAACATACAAGACCACGGATAATCTCCCTCGATCTGGGGCTCCACGCAAGATCTCACCCCGTGGGGTCAAAATGATCACAAGAACGGTGAGCAAAAATCCCAGAACCACACGGGGGGACCTAGTGAATGACCTGCAGAGAGCTGGGACCAAAGTAACAAAGCCTACCATCAGTAACACACTACGCCGCCAGGGACTCAAATCCTGCAGTGCCAGACGTGTCCCCCTGCTTAAGCCAGTACATGTCCAGGCCCGTCTGAAGTTTGCTAGAGAGCATTTGGATGATCCAGAAGAAGATTGGGAGAATGTCATATGGTCAGATGAAACCAAAATATAACTTTTTGGTAAAAACTCAACTCGTCGTGTTTGGAGGACAAAGAATGCTGAGTTGCATCCAAAGAACACCATACCTACTGTGAAGCATGGGGGTGGAAACATCATACTTTGGGGCTGTTTTTCTGCAAAGGGACCAGGACGACTGATCCGTGTAAAGGAAAGAATGAATGGGGCCATCTATCGTGAGATTTTGAGTGAAAACCTCCTTCCATCAGCAAGGGCATTGAAGATGAAACGTGGCTGGGTCTTTCAGCATGACAATGATCCCAAACACACCACCCGGGCAACGAAGTGGCTTCGTAAGAAGCATTTCAAGGTCCTGGAGTGGCCTAGCCAGTCTCCAGATCTCAACCCCATAGAAAATCTTTGGAGGGAGTTGAAAGTCTGTGTTGCCCAGCAACAGCCCCAAAACATCACTGCTCTAGAGGAGATCTGCATGGAGGAATGGGCCAAAATACCAGCGACAGTGTGTGAAAACCTTGTGAAGACTTACAGAAAACATTTTACCTCTGTCATTGCCAACAAAGGGTATATAACAAAGTATTGAGATACACTTTTGTTATTGACTAAATACTTATTTTCCACCATAATTTGCAAATAAATTAACTAAAAATCCTACAATGTGATTTTCTGGATTTTTTTTTCTCATTTTGTCTGTCATAGTTGAAGTGTACCTATGATGAAAATTACAGGCCTCTCTCATATTTTTAAGTGGGAGAACTTGCACAATTGGTGGCTGACTAAATACTTTTTTGCCCCACTGTATATTGGTCATATTGGTCATCGCTCCCAATTGGCGCACAATGGGATTGCCTTGCAGTTTTCCAGCTGTATCAAATCAAATCAAATGTATTTATATAGCCCTTCGTGCATCAGCTGATATCTCAAACTGCTGTACAGAAACCCAGCCTAAAACACCAAACAACAAGCAATGCAGTTGTAGAAGCACGGCGGATAGGAAAAACTCCCTAGAAAGGCCAAAACCTCGGAAGAAACCTAGAGAGGAACCAGGCTATGAGGGGTGGCCAGTCCTCTTCTGGCTGTGCCGGGTGGAGATTATAACAGAACATGGCCAAGATGTTCAAATGTTCATAAGTGACCAGCATGGTCAAATAATAATAATCACAGTAGTTGTCGAGGGTGAAGCAAGTCAGCACCTCAGGAGTAAATGTCAGTTGGCTTTTCATAGCCGATCATTGTGAGTGTCTCTACCGCTCCTGCTGTCTCTAGAGAGTTGAAAACAGCAGCTCTGGGACAGGTAGCATGTCCGGTGAACAGGTCAGGGTTACATAGCCGCAGGCAGAACTGTTGAAACTGGAGCAGCAGCACGGCCAGGTGGACTGGGGACAGCAAGGAGTCATCATGCCAGGTAGTCCGGAGGCATGGTCCTAGGGCTCAGGTCCTCCGAGAGAGAGAAAGAAAGAAAGAGAGAATTAGAGCGAGCATACTTAAATTCGCACAGGACACCGGATGAGACAGAAGAAATACTCCAGATACAGTATAACAGACTGACCCTAGCCCCCCGACACAAACTACTGCAGCTTAAATACTGGAGGCTGAGACAGGAGGGGTCAGGAGACACTGTGGCCACATCCGATGATATCCCCGGACAGGGCCAAACAGGCAGGATATAACCCCACCCACTTGCCAAAGCACAGACCCCACACCACTAGAGGGATATCTTCAACCACCAACTTACCAAATTTCCAAATTTCCAAATTCGGAAAGATAGGTAGGAGCAAACTCATGTAATGCTTTGTAGGTTGGCTGTAAAACCTTGAAATCAGCCCTTGACTTAACAGGAAGCCAGTGTAGGGAGGCTAAAACTGGTGTAATATGATCACATTTTTTGGTTCTAGTCAGGATTCTAGCAGCCGTATTTATCACTAACTGAAGTTTATTTAGTTCTTTATCGGGGTAGCCGGAAAGAAGAGCATTGCAGTAGTCTAACCTAGAAGTAACAAAAGCATGGATACATTTTTCTGCATCATTTCTGGACAGAAGGTTTCTGATTTTTGCAATGTTACGTAGCTGTAAAAAAAAACTGTCATTGATATGCTCGTCAAAAGAGAGATCAGGGTCCAGAGTAACGCCGAGGTCCTTCACAGTTTTATTTGAGACGACTGTACAACCATCAAGATTAATTGCCAGATTCAACAGAAGTTCTCTTTGTTTCTTGGGACCTAGACCAAGCATCTCTGTTTTGTCCAAGTTTAAAAGTAGAAAGTTTGCAGCCATCTTCTTCCTTATGCCTGAAACACAGGCTTCCAGGGAGAGCAATTTTGGGACTTCACCATGTTTCATTGAAATGTACAGCTGTGTGTCATTAGCATAGAAGTGAATGTTAACATTATGTTTTCGAATGACATCCCCAAGAGGTAAAATATATAGTGAAAACAATAGTGGTCCTAAAACGGAACCTTGAGGAACACCGAAATGTACAGTTGATTTGACAGAGGACAAGCCATTCACAGAGACAAATTGATATCTTTCCGATAGATAAGATCTAAACCAGGCCAGAGCTGATCCGTGTAGACCAATTTGGGTTTCCAATCTCTCCAAAAAGAATGTGGTGATCGATGGTATCAAAAGCAACACTAAGGTCTTTGTATACATTGTTTGTCTTCAGGAAGGCAGTGAGTTGCTGCGCAACAACTTTTAATTTTTTTTAGAGAGGAATGGAAGATTCGATATAGGCCGATATTTTTGTATATTTTCTGGGTCAAGGTTTGGCTTTTTCAAGAGAGGCTTTATTACTGCCACTTTTAGTGAGTTTGGTACACATCTAGAGGACAGAGTCGTTTATTATGTTCAACATAGGAGGGCCAAGCACAGGAAGCAGCTCTTTCAGTAGTTTAGTTGGAATAGGGTCCAGTATGCAGCTTGAAGGTTTAGAGGCCATGATGATTTGCATCATTGTGTCAAGAGATATAGTACTAAAACACTTGAGTGTCTCCCTTGATCCTAGGTGCTGGCAGAGTTGTGCAGACTCAGGACAACTGAGCTTTGGAGGAATACGCAGATTTAAAGAGGAGTCCATAATTTGCATTCTAATGATCATGATCTTTTCCTCAAAGAAGTTCATGAATTTATTACTGCTGAAGTGAAAGCCATCCTCACTTGGGGAATGCTGCTTTTTAGTTAGCTTTGCGACAGTATCAAAAATACATTTAGAATTGTTCTTATTTTCCTCAATTAAATTGGAAAAATAGGATGATTGAGCAGCAGTGAAGGCTCTTCGATACTGCACGGTACTGTCTTTCCAAGCTAGTCGGAAGACTTCCAGTTTGGTGTGGCGCCATTTCCATTCCAATTTTCTGGAAGCTTGTTTCAGAGCTCGGGTATTTTCTGCATACCAGGGAGCTAGTTTCTTATGACAAATGTTTTTAGTTTTTAGGGGTGCAACTGCATCTACGGTATTGCGCAAGGTTAAATTGAGTTCCTCAGATAGGTGGTTACCTGATGTTTGTCCTCTGACGTCCTTGGGTAGGCAGAGGGAGTCTGGAAGGGCATCAAGGAATCTTTGGGTTGTCTGAGAATTTATAGCACAACTTTAGCTGCTCCTTGGTTGGGGTCTGAGTAGATTATTTGTTGCGATTGCAAACGTGATAAAATGCGGGTCCGATAGTCCAGGATTGTGAGGAAAAACATTAAGATCCACAATATTTATTCCATGGTACAAAACTAGGTCCAGAGTATGACTGTGACAGTGAGTAGGTCCAGAGACATGTTGGACAAAACCCACTGTCGATGGTGGCTCCAAAAGCCTTTTGGAGTGGGTCTGTTGACCTTTCCATGTGAATATTAAAGTCACCAAACATTTGATTATTATCTGCTATGACTACAAGCTCCGATAGGGATTCAGGGAACTCAGTGAGTAACGCTGTATATGGCCCAGGAGGCCTGTAAACAGTGGCTATAAAAAGTGATTGGGTAGGCTGCATAGATTTCATGACGAGAACCTCAAAAGACAAGTTATTTTTTTTGTAAATGTAAATTTGGTATTGTAAATGTTAGCAACACCTCCACCTTTGCGGGATGCGTGGGGGATATGGTCACTAGTGTAACCAGGAGGTGAGGCCTCATTTGACACAGTAAATTCATCAGGCTTAGGCCATGTTTCAGTCAGGCCAATCACATCAAGGTTATGATCAGTGATTTGTTCATTGACTATAACTGCGTTGGAAGTGAGGGATCTAACATTGAGGCTTAGGCTCAGGCTTAGGCCATGTTTCAGTCAGGCCAATCACATCAAGGTTATGATCGGTGATTAGTTCATTGACTATAACTGCGTTGGAAGTGAGGGATCTAACATTGAGTAGCCCTATTTTGAGATGTGAGGTATCACGATGTCTTTCAATAATGGCAGGAATGGAGGAGGTCTTTATTCTAGTGAGATTGCTAAGGCGAACACCGCCATGTTTAGTTTTGCCCAACCTAGGCCGAGGCACAGACACGGTCTCAATCGGGATAGCTGAGCTGACTACACTGACTGTGCTAGTGGCAGACTCCAGTAAGCTGGCAGGCTGGCTAACAGCCTGCTGCCTGACCTGCACCCTATTTCATTATGGAGCTAGAGGAGTTAGAGCCCTGTCTATGTTTGTAGATAAGATGAGAGCACCCCTCCAGCTAGGATGGAGTCCGTCACTCCTCAACAGGCCAGGATTGGTCCTGTTTGTGGATGAGTCCCAGAAAGAGGGCCAATTATCTACAAAGGATATCCTTTGGAGGGGCAGAAAACAGTTTTCAACCAGCGATTGAGTTGTGAGACTCTGCTGTAGAGCTCATCACTCCCCCTAACTGGGAGGGGGCCAGAGACAATTACTCAATGCCGACACATCTTTCTAGCTGATTTGCACGCTGAAGCTATGTTGCACTTGGTGACCTCTGACTGTTTCATCCTAACATCGTTGGTGCCGACATGGATAACAATATTTCTATACTCTCTACACTTGCCAGTTTTAGCTTTAGCCAGCACCATCTTCAGATTAGCCTTAACGTCGGTAGCCCTGCCCCCTGGTAAACAGTGTATGATCGCTGGATGATTCGTTTTAAGTCTAATACTGCGGGTAATGGAGTCGCAAATGACTTGGGTTTTCAATTTGTCAGAGCTAATGGTGGGAGCCTTCGGCATCTCAGACACTGTAACTGGAGGAGTAGAGACCAGAGAAGGCTCAACCACTGACTCCGACTCGCTGCTTATGGCTTAGATCCCGCTACCAGGATCGATATGACAACAGCCAGTGAAAGTGCAGGGTGCCAAATACAAATACAAACAACAGAAATCTCATACTTAAAATACATCATTTTAACCTCTAGTGACTCCTCATCCCGTGAACGGGACTGTTGTCATCATCTGACACTAATTAGCATAACGCACCGGACATAAATATTCCTAGAAAATATTCCTATTCATGAAAATCACAAATGAAATATATTGAGACACAGCTTAGCCTTTTGTTAATCACCCTGTCATAAAGGGTTAGGGTTAGGGTTAAACTTGTTGTTAATCCCACCACAGTGTCCGATTTCAAAAAGGCTTTACGACGAAAGCAAACCTAACGATTATGTTAGGTCAGTACCTAGTCACAGAAAAACACAGCCATTTTGCCAGCCAAAGAGAGGAGTCACAAAAAACAGAAATAGAGATAAAATTAATCACTAACCTTTGATGATCTTCATCAGATGGCACTCATAGGACTTCATGTTACACAATACATGTATGTTTTGTTCGACAAAGTGCATATTTATAAAATCTCATTTCATTTTACATTGGCGTGTTATGTTCAGTAGTTCCAAAACATGCAGTGAATTTGCAGAGAGCCACATCAATTTACAAAAATACTCATTATAAAATGTTGATGAAAATACTTATTGGCACCTTTCAACACCCCTCATTATCACATTTATACTTATTTTCCACCATAATTTTCAAATAAATTCATAACAAATCATACAATGTGATTTTCATGATTTTTTCAAAGTTGAAGTGTACCTATGATGAAAATTACAGGCCTCTCTCATCTTTTTAAGTTGGAAAACTTGCACAATTGGTGGCTGACTAAATACATTTTTGCCCCACTGTATTAGACCATGTCCAATTCGTGATGGTAAATGCCCATTGTCAGACATTGCAAATGGACAGTTTACATTTGTCCATTCCCAATGTATTTAATGAGGGATTTTGCATCACCAAATGGGCAGGCTGAAGTCAACATCAACGAGAAATTCTTACTTCCTATTCTTGACTTTGTGACCATTTGCCATATGAAAATCTACGGTGGAGCGCGCTTGCCATTTTTGGGATTTTTGGGGTATGACATGTGCCATGTTCCGCTTGCCACATGTTCCGCTTGCCACAAAAATGCCATAACCAAACTCTATCAGTGTGTCTTCATGGAGAGAGTCTCCTCAATGAATGGGGAAGAGGTGTATTTATCCCGGGACACACCCAGGCCCAGGTGTGTCCCATTTCGCTGACGACCCTCCCGGCTCCACCCACCCACATCCTATTAAGGAAAACAAGAGCAAAGAGAAAGAATTCGTCAGACAGAGTGAGGGTGTCGTCACAATTGGTTAGAAATTCTGGGGACGTGCGCGTTTGGGCTGTGCGTCCACACGGATGGTGGTCTATGAGTCACTTGAGTATGATGTCACAATGGGACGATGGACTAGCACGTCTGTGGACTCCGAATTACGCATAATTAGTGACGTCTCTATGTTCCAAACAAGCCCTCATATCAAGTTCAGATGAGGGTACTAAACAACTCCAGGAGCCTGGACCCTGGTTAGAGAAGGCTGAATATCAACATGGTATAGAGGAAAACTCTTTTCATCTGAGTCTGCAGAAGCCACAGGAACGAAGAGCGATGTTACTTTCTCAGGCAGCGCAGCCATGCATTAAATCATTTCCCATAACATGTTGCTAAAACTTATCCTGGTGGGACCAGGAACTGAATTATCCATAGGGCATGTTGCTAAAACATATCCCTGGTAGGACCAGGAACTAAATGAGCCACAGAGCATGTTGATAAAACTCATCCCTGGTGGGACCAGGAACTGAATTAGCCACAGGGCATGTTGCTAAAACTTATCCTGGTGGGACCAGGAACTGAATTAGTCACAGAGCATGTTACTAAAACTCATCCCTGGTGGGACCAGGAACTGAATTAGCCACAGAGCATGTTGCTAAAACTTGTCCCTGGTGTGGGGGATGCTACTGAAACAGATGAGCTAGCCTATGCAGCCTACCAACAGAGACAGGATTGGTTAACTACACTAGATATGCATTGTCCCCTTTCTCCTGCACACATGAAGCTTGGAGAGATATTCTGTTGTCAACAAATGTAAATTAAATTTGAATCTGTGTCTCCTACTGAATAATCTGGTGGACAGACTACGTAAACACAAATGGCAGTGTAGATCTGTCATGATGCAACAGGATGCAGGAGACAATGAGCATTATTAGTTTCGGTGCTTTGGACAAATAACCATTTCTCAGGTGTTACCATTTTTCAAATTTCGTGAAGGGGTGGAGAAATTTGTCCCAAATGTGGGGGTTCCAATCATCGTTCTATCTCTTCTCTTCGCATGTATGAACACAGAACTTAATGGAGCGTCTGACCAATTACACAAGAGTTAAACGAGATGACCTACTGAATAGAAGATCATCCAGACAAAATATTATGACACCCGAGTCTCTCTCTCTCTGTCGCTCTCAATTCAATTTCAATTCAATTTCAATTTAAGGGCTTTATTGACATGGGAGACATGTGTTTACATGAAGAAGATAATAAACAAAAGTGAAATAAACAATACAAATGAACAGTAAACATTACACTCACAAAAGTTCCAAAATAATGTCAAATGTCATATTATTTATACAAACAGTGTTGTAACGATGTGCAAATAAATAAACATAAATATGGGTTGTATGTACAATGGTGTTTGTTCTTCACTGGTTGCCCTTTTCTTGTGGCAACAGGTCACACATCTTGCTGCTGTGATTGCACACTGTGGTATTTCACCCAATAGATTTTAGAGTTGATCAAAATTGAATTTGTTTTCATATTCATTGTGGATCGGTGTAATCTGAGGGAAATGTGTGTCTCTAATATGGTCATACATTTGACAGGAGGCTAGGAAGTGATAGCCCATTTAGGTAATTAATCTCTCTCTCTCTCTCTCTCTCTCTCTCTCTCTCTCTCTCTCTCTCTCTCTCTCTCTCTCTCTCTCTGTCTCTCTCTCCCTTTCTCTCTCTCTCCCTCTCTCTCTATCTATCTCTCTCTCTCTCTCTCTCTCTCTCTCTCTCTCTCTCGCTGTCTCTCTCTCCCTTTCTCTCTCTCTCTCTCTCCCTCTCTCTCTCTCTCTCTCTCTCTCTCTCTCTCTCTCTCTCTCTCTCTGTCTCTCTCTCCCTTTCTCTCTCTCCCTCTCTCTCTCTCTCTCTCTCTCTCTCTCTCTCTCTCTCTCTCTCTCTCTCTCTCTCTCTCTCTCTCTCTCTCTCTCTCCAGTTTCATCTCTTTGAGGCATTTGAAGTCATTAATTGATATAAACACTGCCGTTGACAAGCAATCTCAACCACTCAGAGTGCCCCCACCAGCAACAGTGTCATACCAACGCACAACCTTCCAATCGTTTATGGCAGCTGAGAATTTCAAATAGACTTAACCCTGTAAATTAATATAGTGCCTTGTGGGAACACTATGAAGATTGTGATGTAATTGAAATCAACAAATCTTATTCTTCTTCTTCCTCCATATAATGGAAACATCAAAGAGCTTCAAGGAATAATGGATTGGCAACATCCGTCATTCCATATAGTCTGCCTGTCTGTTTGCACCTCAGGTCATTTAGCTAGCAACTCTGAGATGAAGGATTGGCAACATCGTCTTTGAAGGAAATTGAAGTTGGTTTAATGGTAATGAAAACCACCGTTAGCTCTCAGGGGGGGTGGTATATACGGATAGTAATTACAACAATACATGGGACTTATATAGTGCTTTTCAATGACCCAAAGTCACTTTACAATTGTAACCTTAGAGAAAGGTGGTTATATGCAGTAACACCACAGTTCATAAAGAGGAAGGTGTTATAGGTTAGAGAAGGGTGGTTATATGCAGTAACACCACAGTTCATAAAGAGGAAGGTGTTATAGGTTAGAGAAGGGTGGTTATATGCAGTAACACCACAGTTCATAAAGAGGAAGGTGTTATAGGTTAGAGAAGGGTGGTTATATGCAGTAACACCACAGTTCATAAAGAGGAAGGTGTTATAGGTTAGAGAAGGGTAGTTATATGCAGTAACACCACAGTTCATAAAGAGGAAGGTGTTATAGGTTAGAGAAGGGTGGTTATATGCAGTAACACCACAGTTCATAAAGAGGAAGGTGTTATAGGTTAGAAAACATGTTCAAAACCATGCAGTATTGTAAAGATCTAATTGTATGCAATGTGTGCGCATGTTGGAATGTGTGTGTGAATGCGGAGGTGTGTGTGTGTGTGTGTGTGTGTGTGTGTGTGTGTGTGTGTGTGTGTGTGTGTGTGTGTGTGTGTGTGTGTGTGTGTGTGTGTGTGTGCCGGTAACAAGCATTTTCTGACTCCTCTACCCCTCTAATGCCTGGCTGGCAGATATATCTACATACAGAGGAATAACAACATGTTTTAATTATACGCACTGCAGAATCCACCTCTTCCAGGTTCCTGTGAAATTAGGGAGCAGCCACCAGTGACTGGCTGTTTGCTATTGTTTCTATGGAAACGGTAAATGGGGAGAAAGTTCCAGGCATGTCCAATAAGTTCCCCGTTGATATCTCCGTATTAGAGTGGCTGGAGTGGGTAAGCACTGTGCTAGCCATTAAATTGAAAAGTTATTTTAGCTAAGAAAAAGTTAAACCTAGGTTGAACTGGGTGTTGAGAGAATGTTGAGGCATGGTTGGGAACTCCTCAGCCCTTTGACATGTGCGATGATCACATTGAAATAGATTTTGAACCCAACTAACTGCAGTAACAGAAGTGAAGAGTGCATTTTTTCCTCTTTCGGTTGAAATGACATTTACATTTGAGTCATTTAGAGAGTCTTATCCAGAGTGACTTACAGTTAGTTCTATATTACTATGGTAGTTCTAGTAGTATTGAGGTGCTGTAGGGACAGAGTCACTGTTTTTCATGTGTCCCAAATGGCATCTTATCCCCTATGAGCCCTGGTCAAAAGCAGTGCACTACCGTATGGGCCCTGGTCAAAACTAGTCCACTTCCCTATGGGTCCTGGTCAAAACTAATGCACTTCCCTATGGGTCCTGGTCAAAACTAGTGCACTTCCCTATGGGTCCTGGTCAAAAGTAGTGCACTTCCCTATGGGCCCTGGTCAAAAGTAGTGCACTATGAAGGGAATAGCGTTCCATTTGGAACAGAACCTTTGTCTGCATATCTTACAGGCAGAGAGAGTTAAACAGACAAAACCGAGGAGGAGAATTTGGTTTAAGAAAGGGAAAAGGCATGTTATACATATTAAACACACTATTGAAGAACAGAACGGTAATGATAAACAATAAGCTTTTATTTGATTTAATGTCTGGTGGTCCCTGAGGCAAAGCAATGTCAAGAGCATTGGCTTATTTTAAGGGAAGGAGAGAAAGCAATGTTTTGCCTAGCAAACAGCGCACACAGCACTGCAACGCAGAAGTGTGCTATCTGCATACATCACCTCAGGAGAGAGAGAGCGAGAGAGAGAGAGAGACAGAGAGAGAGATAGAGAGAGAAAGAGAGAGAGAGAGAGAGAGAGAGAGAGAGAGAGAGAGAGAGAGAGAGAGAGAGAGAGAGAGAGAAATTAATATAGAGACAGACAGACAGGCAGACAGAGAAATATAATGCTCAAAAGAAAGATAGAAAGAGTGTTGTATTGGTTTTTGAGGGACAGATATTGGTTCCCACGGCTCACACCGAGAGAACATACATAGGCTACTGTAAAGAACATAGATCCTAGAAATGGTAACAATAAGCTGTCTATGGCTACTGTAAAGAACAGAGATCCTAGAAATGGTAACAATAACCTCTCTATGGCTACTGTAAAGAACAGAGATCCTATAAATGGTAACTATAATCTCTCTATGGCTACTGTAAAGAACAGAGATGCTAGAAACGGTCACTACAACCTCTCTATGGCTACTGTAAAGAACAGAGAAGCCTAGAAACGGTCACTACAATCTCTCTATTTGATCACTTTCCTGGACAGCAGAGACAATTAAGCAGCTGACATTCCCAAGGATGTGTTCCAAATGACTTCCTACTCCCTATAGAGTGAAGGTCTTTCCTCCATAGCCTTATAGGAGGTGTTTAGGCCTTCCCCACATTGTGTGTGTGTGTGTGTGTGTGTGTGTGTGTGTGTGTGTGTGTGTGTGTGTGTGTGTGTGTGTGTGTGTGTGTGTGTGTGTGTGTGTGTGTGCGTGCGTGCGTGCGTGCATGTGTGTGAAGAAAAAATCCAATCTCATTCAATATCGAGTTCTATTTCAAAACTTGATCTACTGTATATCTACACAGAAACGCAGCGTCTAGATGGTACAGATGGATGTGACATCATGAAGTGCTGACACGGGAAGAAAAGATAGAGGTTGTCCAGTCAGAATATAACAGAGTCATGTTATCAGATATTTCCTGCCAGATTCACGAACGCTTTGTCTACTTCCTGCTTGATTGAATTTGACTGGCTGCCACTCATTGTGTTTTTATTAAGGACTCGGACAGGAAGGACAGCGCTCAAATCATCGTCACCTGTATTAAACCCTGGTAGACGATCGTGGGAAGATGAATCTACTGACAGACTCTCAATTAAATCATTATACATGTTTGTTGTTGTTTTTTTAAATCAGGTTTTGAGAATTAAACAGACTATCCGGTCAGAAGTAGTGCGCTGTAAAGGGAACGAGGTGCCGTTCGGGACACAGACAGGATTTCTCCTGAATAAGGACCTCCAGTCATTCACTCAGCGTCAACGACCCCCGATTGGACCGGGAAACAACAAGGTTTTTCATTTCCAGCAGTTATAAAGCGAGCAGCATGGCCAGGCCCAGCAACCCAAGGCGGGTGGAGGAGATAGATAAAGTTGTTATTGGCAGAGAGGACGTGGCACACAAGGACACAAACACGCTCTCTCTCACATACACGCGCACATACACCCAGACACACACACACTAATCTGTCTGTTGTCTCTGTACTGTGCTATTAGTCTCCCAGGCCCATGCAGGACTCCCTGCTATAATCAGAGCTCTGCTACCATCCACAGAGATAACACCCTAACACGCTAACACGCTAACACCCTAGCCTCTTTCCATTCACCCCCTCTACGTCTCCTCTACAGCTACTTACAGACCAATTATCAGGGCTGGGGGGGGGGGGGATGTTCTTCGGCTATTGTTATTGCCCTCTTGTTATTGGTTGTACAGTACTCACACAGAACAAGCCCAGGAGTTTTGGATGGAATGAGATGTTAGACGTCTAACCCCCAAAACCACAGTCTACTATATTGTAGCGAACATTTCCTTAGAAGGTTTCTGGACATCCTTAATGGCCCCCATCGTGTCCCCTGTTTAGTAATTATTATGATTTCATCCATATACCTGTATTACCCTTTCATTTACCATAAATGCATCCCAAATGGCCACCTATTCCCTATGTGGTGCACTGCTTTAGACCAGAAGGGCCCATAGATTTCCCCCATAGAGCCTGGGTCAAAATCAGTGCGCTGTAAAGGGAATAGAGGGCCATTTGGGACAAAGCCCAGAAGTCCTGAGTTTGTACTTTCTTGTGTTTTTGTTGTTGATCGTGGTTAAACAGATGCTGCATGGTGTTCTGTCAGGGTCCATTTTAATGTACCATCAGAAGGGAACCACGGTGCTCTCTAGGAAGCTTGGCTGGTTCAGAGAAACAGAGAGGTGGAATGAGTCCGCACCGTCTATTTCTGACTCATTTGTATACAGGTCCAGAGGTACCGCGTCCCTGATTGGCAGATGAGTGACAACCCCGATTAGAACCACCTGCTGCTCATCTGTTGTTCTTTACAAACGCTGTTTTGAATTAAATAACATTTTACTGACACACTGTCATTTCATTTGACGTCAATAAGCCACCAGCGTTCTCAATGTCTGCCTCCCATATGGTAGCTCCTATACCCACTCTGCCCAGACTGGGTGAAAACCTGCTTTTTGGATTTAATTGCAGTTCCTTATGTTAAAAAGTACATTTTACCAAGACAAATATGATTCTTCATGTTCTGAATCATTCAGTGAGGTCTTTCTATAACATATCATTAACATTATATCTAAAACGTTGGATTTCGTAACCTAATAACCTAATAACCTAATAAGCTAATAATCTAATAACCTAATAAGCTAATAACCTAATAAACAAATAACCCAATAAGCTAATAACCTAATAACCTAATAAGCTAATACCCTAATAAGCCAATTACCGAATAACCTAATAAGCGAATAACCTAATAAGCTAATACCCTAATAAGCTAATAAGTTAATAAGCTAATAACCTAATAAGTTAATAACATAATAATATAATAACCTAATAACCTAATAACCTAACAAGCACCGAGCTCTGTTGACATGTTGTGGTTGGTCCCAAAATTGGCCCAGCGTTGTCCGGGTTAGGGGAGGGTTTGGCCGGCCGGGATGTCCAAGTTCCATCGCACTAGCGACTCCTGTGGCGGGCCAAGCACATGCATGCTTGGCAGAAAAAGGGGGGAGAGGGATAGGAAAGAGAGAAAGGGGGAGAGGGATAGGAAATAGAGAAAGGGGGGAGAGGGATAGGGGAGAGACATTTCCTGACATAATGTAAAAAATATAAAACAATTAGAGATGGTAATTTCCCCAAATTTGAAACCCTTATTCAAGGTTTCAAAGACCTCTGTGATGAGAATATACCCGTCCTGTTGGGGGAGGACGCAGAGAACTGTGGGTTGGCAACGCACTACATTTCTGCCTGCCATAAGATGAGGGACAGTGTCTGACGCACCAATCGACCTGCACATGTTCTCTATGCTTATTGTTGTTGTTCAATGCATGGTTATTTTGACCCTTGGTTATTGATGTTACTGTTGTCCCATTGACAATTTTGATTCTTATTATTTTAATATCGTAAATTTCCAAAGTAAGCTTTGGCAATATGTACATTGTTACATCATGCTAATAAAGCAAATTGAATTGAGAGAGAGAGAGAGAGAGAGAGAGAGAGAGAGAGGTTTTCTTTTTCTGCAGCGGGCCTGAGAGGATACATATTGTAAATATGATCCGGATTCTATGAGTTAAAAAATAGTAAATAGCAAAGGCATATTTGAACAAATCAACGATTGAAGAAATATATTATTGTCACGCCCTGACCTTAGTTATCTTTGTTTTCTTTATTATTTTGGTTAGGTCAGGGTGTGACGAGGGTGGTTTGTTTAGGTTTTGTATTGTCTAGGGGGTTTTGTATTGTCTAGGGGTTTTGTATTGTCTAGAGGGTTTGTATTGTCTAGGGGGTTTTGTATTGTCTAGGGGTTTTGTATTGTCTAGAGGGTTTTGTATTGTCTAGAGGGTTTTGTATTCTCTAGGGGTTTTGTATTGTCTAGAGGGTTTTGTATTGTCTAGGGGGTTTTGTATTGTCTAGGGGTTTTGTATTGTCTAGGGGTTTTGTATTGTCTAGAGGTTTTGTATTGTCTAGGGGTTTTTGTATTGTCTAGAGGGTTTTGTATTGTCTAGGGGTTTTTGTATTGTCTAGGGGTTTTTGTATTGTCTAGGGGTTTTGTATTGTCTAGTGGTTTTTGTATTGTCTAGGGGGTTTTGTATGTCTAGGGGTTTTTGTATTGTCTAGAGGGTTTTGTATTGTCTAGGGGGTTTTGTATGTCTAGGGGTTTTGTATTCTCTAGGGGGGTTTGTATGTCTAGTGGTTTTTGTAAGTGTAGGTGTTTAAATGTCTATGGTTGCCTAGATTGGTTCTCAATCAGAGGCAGCTGTTTGTCGTTGTGTCTGATTGGGGACCATATTTAGGTAGCCATATTCCTTGAGTAGTTTGTGGGTTCTTATTGTGTGTTTAGTTGCCTGTCTGCGCTAGCCATATTAGCGTCAGGTTTTGATAGTTTGTTCAGTGTTCTTGCTTTAACTAAAGAAGTATGTATGCTTACCACCCTGCGCCTTGGTCTCCTCCATATGACGAGACACTTATTGACTCTGTGAGAAACAACAACAGTAGCGAGGCATTTTATGTAAGGGATAATCAATGATGGGCTATGCGTTCTATGTAAAATAATGAATGACGTGGAAGGTATGTTCCACAACGCGCTAGCAGATTAGAACTGACCTTCCACAGGGTTGCATTATTTTCCATACAACGAATAGAGCCCCCGAGTTGGATGGCCTAGTTACAGTTTTGACTTTAAATCTACTTGAAAATCTACGGCAAGACATAAAAATGGTTGTCTAGCAATGATCAACAAACAATTTGACCGAGCTGGAAGAATTTTGAAAAGAATAATGGCCAAATGTTGCACAATCCAGGTGTGGAAAGCTCTTAGATACGTACCCAGAAAGGCACACCGCTGTAAACGCTGCAAAAGGTGCATCTACAAATATTGTCTCAGGGGTGTGAATACTATTCATTTGCTAAAAAAAAAAAAACATGTTTTCAGTTTGTCATTATGGTGTATTGTGTGTCGATGGGTGAGAAAAAAAGGTCAATTTAATGCATTTTGAATTCAAGCTGTAACACAAAATGAGGAATAAGTGAATGAATGTATGAATGTATGAATGTATGAATATATGAATGCTTTCCGAAAGCACTGTATTTCAATGATTGAGTTATTTTGTAGTTATAGTGGATGCTATGCCCCCTAGGGGCCACATCTGGAGTAGCTCCATATCTATATCTCATCAAGCTACATCCACATTTAGTGCAAAATAGCAGCTCAGCCATACCACCAGTATACAACAGCCATACCAACAGTATACAACAGCCATACCACCAGTGTACAACAGTATACAACAGCCATACCACCAGTATACAACAGTATACAACAGCCATACTACCAGTATACAACAGTATACAACCGTATACAACAGCCATACCACCAGTATACAACAGCCATACCACCAGTATACAACAGTATACAACAGCCATACTACCAGTATACAACAGTATACAACAGCCATACCACCAGTATACAACAGTATACAACAGCCATACCACCAGTATACAACAGTATACAACAGCCATACCACCAGTATACAACAGCCATACCACCAGTATACAACAGTATACAACAGCCATACCACCAGTATACAACAGCCATATCACCAGTATACAACAGTATACAACAGCCATACCACCAGTATACAACAGCCATATCACCAGTATACAACAGTATACAACAGCCATACCACCAGTATACAACAGCCATACCACCAGTATACAACAGTATACAACAGCCATACCACCAGTATACAACAGCCATACCACCAGTATACAACAGTATACAACAGCCATACTACCAGTATACAACAGTATACAACAGCCATACCACCAGTATACAACAGTATACAACAGCCATACCACCAGTATACAACAGTATACGACAGCCATACCAACAGTATACAACAGCCATACCAACAGTATACAACAGTATACAACAGCCATACCACCAGTATACAACAGTATACAACAGCCATACCACCAGTATACAACAGTATACAACAGCCATACCACCAGTATACAACAGCCATACCACCAGTATAAAACAGTATACAACAGCCATACCACCAGTATACAACAGTATACAACAGCCATACCACCAGTATACAACAGTATACAACAGCCATACCACCAGTATACAACAGTATACAACAGCCATAATACCAGTATACAACAGTATACAACAGCCATACCACCAGTATACAACAGCCATACCACCAGTATACAACAGTATACAACAGCCATACCACCAGTATACAACAGTATACAACAGCCATACCACCAGTATACAACAGTATACAACAGCCATACCACCAGTATACAACAGCCATACCACCAGTATACAACAGTATACAACAACCATACCACCAGTATACAACAGCCATACCACCAGTATACAACAGTATACAACAGCCATACCACCAGTATACAACAGTATACAACAGCTAAGAGGACTGGCCACCCCACATAGCCTGGTTCCTCTCTAGGTTTCTTCCTAGGTTTTGGCCTTTCTAGGGAGTTTTTCCTAGCCACCGTGCTTCTTCACCTGCATTGCTTGCTGTTTGGGGTTTTAGGCTGGGTTTCTGTACAGCACTTTGAGATATCAGCTGATGTACGAAGGGCTATATAAAATAAATTTGATTTGATTTTGATCTATACCACCAGTATACAACAGTATACAACAGCCATACCACCAGTATACAACAGTATACAACAGCCATACCAACAGTATACAACAGCCATACCACCAGTATACAACAGCCATACCACCAGTATACAACAGTATACAACAGCCATACTACCAGTATACAACAGTATACAACAGCCATACCACCAGTATACAACAGCCATACCACCAGTATACAACAGCCATACCACCAGTATACAACAGCCATACCACCAGTATACAACAGTATACAACAGCCATACCAACAGTATACAACAGCCATACCACCAGTATACAACAGCCATACCACCAGTATACAACAGTATACAACAGCCATACTACCAGTATACAACAGTATACAACAGCCATACCACCAGTATACAACAGTATACAACAGCCATACCACCAGTATACAACAGTATACAACAGCCATACCACCAGTATACAACAGTATACAACAGCCATACCACCAGTATACAACAGTATACAACAGCCATACCAACAGTATACAACAGCCATACCACCAGTATACAACAACCATACCACCAGTATACAACAGTATACAACAATCATACCACCAGTATACAACAGTATACAACAGCCATACTACCAGTATACAACAGTATACAACAGCCATACCACCAGTATACAACAGTATACAACAGCCATACTACCAGTATACAACAGTATACAACAGCCATACCACCAGTATACAACAGTATACAACAGCCATACCACCAGTATACAACAGCCATACCAACAGTATACAACAGCCATACCACCAGTATACAACAGTATACAACAGCCATACCACCAGTATACAACAGTATACAACAGCCATACCAACAGTATACAACAGCCATACCAACAGTATACAACAGCCATACCACCAGTATACAACAGTATACAACAGCCATATCACCAGTATACAACAGTGTTGTGTTGGTAACTAGTTGCTTGACAAAGTCCTTTCAGAAGGACCACAAAAAGGGGTTTGAAATTATGTTTTTGACCCCTTACAGTCTGAAATGATAATGTTTTTGACCCCTTACAGTCTGAAATGATAATGTTTTTGACCCCGTACAGTCTGAAATGATAATGTTTTTGACCCCTTACAGTCTGAAATGATAATGTGTTTGACCCCTTACAGTCTGAAATGATCATGTTTTTGACCCCTTACAGTCTGAAATGATAATGTTTTTGACCCCTTACAGTCTGAAATGATAATGTTTTGACCCCTTACAGTCTGAAATGATAATGTTTTTGACCCCTTACAGTCTGAAATGATAATGTTTTTGACCCCTTACAGTCTGAAATGATAATGTTTTTTATCCCTTACAGTCTGAAATGATAATGTTTTTGACCTCTTACAGTCTGAAATGATCATGTTTTTGACCTCTTACAGTCTGAAATGATAATGTTTTTGACCCCTGACAGTCTGAAATGATAATGTTTTTGACCCCTTGCAGTCTGAAATGATAATGTTTTTGACCCCTTGCAGTCTGAAATGATCATGTTTTTGAACCCTTGCAGTCTGAAATGATCATGTTTTTGACCCCTTGCAGTCTGAAATGATAATGTTTTTGACCCCTTACAGTCTGCAATGATAATGTTTTTGACCCCTTACAGTCTGTAATGATAATGTTTGTGACCCCTTACAGTCTGAAATGATCATGTTTTTGACCCCTTGCAGTCTGTAATGATCATGTTTTTGACCCCTTGCAGTCTGAAATGATAATTTTTTTTGACCCCTTGCCGTCTGTAATGATAATGTTTGTGACCCCTTACAGTCTGAAATGATAATGTTTTTGACCCCTTGCAGTCTGAAATGATCATGTTTTTGACCCCTTGCAGTCTGAAATGATCATGTTTTTGACCCCTTGCAGTCTGAAATGATCTTGTTTTTGACCCCTTGCAGGCTGAAATGATCATGTTTTTGACCCCTTGCAGTCTGAAATGATCATGTTTTTGACCCCTTGCAGTCTGTAATGATCATGTTTTTGACCCCTTGCAGTCTGAAATGATCATGTTTTTGACCCCTTGCAGTCTGAAATGATCTTGTTTTTGACCCCTTGCAGTCTGA
>NC_048578.1:33923271-33958271 GCF_013265735.2 Oncorhynchus mykiss
TGATTATTTTTAACAGAAAAATACTACTGGAAACTCCGTTTACCTTGGTCTCGTCCACTCACGCTATTTATCGCTGTGTTAGTGTATTATTAGCATAGGAATGTTTTTGTTTTTTTAGACTCTATCATAGCACTGAGACTGCACTCGTGAAGGTGGTAAATGACCTTTTAATGGTGTCGGACCGAGGCTCTGCATCTGTCCTCGTGCTCCTAGATCTTAGTGCTGCTTTTGACATCATCAATCACCACATTGTTTTGGTCTACAGTTCTGGCCTGGTTTAGATCTTATCTGTTGGAAAGATATGTTTGCCTCTATGGATGGTTTGTCCTCTGACAAAACAACTGTAAATTTTGGTGTTTCTCAAGATTCCATTTTAGGACCACTATAGTTTTCACTATACAGTGCCTTGCGAAAGTATTCGGCCCCCTTGAACTTTGCGACCTTTTGCCACATTTCAGGCTTCAAACATAAAGATATAAAACTGTATTTTTTTGTGAAGAATCAACAACAAGTGGGACACAATCATGAAGTGGAAAGACATTTATTGGATATTTCAAACTTTTTTAACAAATCAAAAACTGAAAAATTGGGCGTGCAAAATGTCTTACTGGTGTTCTTCCATGCCGTCCCTAGGAGGGGTGAGTCACTTGAGTGGGTTGAGTCACTGACGTGATCTTCCTGTCTGGGTTGGCGCGCCCCCAGTTTGTGCCGTGGGGGAGAACATTGTGGGCTATACTCAGCCTTGTCTCAGGGTAGTAAGTTGGTGGTCTGTTGATATCCCTCTAGTGGTGTGGGGGCTGTGCTTTGGCAAGTGGGTGGGGTTATATCCTCCTGGTTGGTTCGTTGGATGTGGCCACAGTGTCTCCCGACCCCTCCTGTCTCAGCCTCAGCTGCAATATTTTATGTGTCGGGGGACTAGCATCAGTCTCTTATATCTGGAGTATTTCTCCTGTCTTATCCGGTGTCCTGTGTGAATTTAAGTAGACTCCCTCTAACTTTCTCTCTCTTTTCTCTCTTCTCTCAGAGGATCTGAGCCCTAGGACCATGCCTCAGGACTACCTGGCCTGATGACTCCTTTGCTGTTCCCAGTCCACCTGGTTTTGCTGCTGCTCCAGTTTCAACTGTTCTGCCTGCGGCTATGGAACCCTGACCCGTTCACCGGACGTGCTACCTGTCCCAGACCTGCTGTTTTCGACTCTGAATAATCGGCTATGAAAACATTTACTCCTGAGGTGCTTATTATTATTTGACCCTGCTGGTCATCTATGAACGCTTGAACATCTTGGCCATGTACTGTTATAATCTCCAGAAGAAGAGGACTCAGAGCCTGGTTCCTCTATAGGTTTCTTCCTAGGTTCCTTCCTTTCTAGGGAGTTTTTCCTATCCACCGTGCTTCTACATCTGCATTGCTTGCTGTTTGTGGTTTTAGGCTGGGTTTCTGTACAGCACTTTGTGACATTGGCTGATGTAAAAAAGGGCTTTATAAATACATGTGATTGATTGATTGATTTTCTGTTGCGATGCGGTGGCAAAAACAGCAGGTCTGTGTTCAGTTCTTATTAATTAAAGAGATGATCCAATGGCTGGCTGATTACGAGTCTCCTATACTTTTTAATGAGAACAGGGGAGGAGAAGGACGAGAACAGGGGAGAGAGACTAAGCTTCTGACCCTGGGACTGAACACCTCCCTCTGCAACTGGGTCCTGAACTTCCTGACGGGCCGCCCCCTTGTGGTCAGGGTAGGCAACATCAGCCACACTGACCCAACACCATGGGGTCCCCACAGGGGGGTGTGCTTAGACCCCTCCTGTACTCCCTGTTCACCGGCGATGATGAGCCAACAAGGAGGAAGTCAGTAACCTTGCAGTGCGGTGCTAGGACAACAAACTCTTCCTCAACGTTAGTAAGACCAAGGTGATCATAGACTAGAGGAAACGGGCACATCCCCATCCACATCGACAGGGCTGCAGTGGAGCGGGTCGAGAGCTTCAAGTTCCTCTGTGACAACAGCAACACCTGTTCCCTATATAATACACTACTGAGGGGTTGTGACCAGAGCAATACCTGTTCCCTATATAATACACTACTGTGGGGTTGTAATCACATCAACACCTGCTCCCTATATAATACACTACTGTGGGGTTGTGATCACATCAACACCTGTTCCCTATATAATACACTACTGTGGGGTTGTGACCATCAACACCTGTTCCCTATATAATACACTACTGTGGGGTTGTGATCACATCAACACCTGTTCCCTATATAATACACTACTGTGGGGTTGTGACCACAACACCTGCTCCCTATATAATACACTACTGTGGGGTTGTGACCAACAACACCTGTTCCCTATATAATACACTACTGTGGGGTTGTGATCACATCAACACCTGTTCCCTATATAATACACTACTGTGGGGTTGTGACCAACAACACCTGTTCCCTATATAATACACTACTGTGGGGTTGTGATCACATCAACACCTGTTCCCTATATAATACACTACTGTGGGGTTGTGACCATCAACACCTGTTCCCTATATAATACACTACTGAGGGGTTGTGACCAGAGCAACACCTGTTCCCTATATAATACACTACTGTGGGGTTGTAATCACATCAACACCTGCTCCCTATATAATACACTACTGAGGGGTTGTGATCACATCAACACCTGCTCCCTATATAATACACTACTGTGGGATAGGATCTTGATTGGGTCTTTTTGTCTCTCTATCCTCGTCCAGGCAGAGACAGCAGGAAATCGTTGTCAAGTTCATGTACTCAATAAAGCTTTGATATGATTTATTCAGGAAATAAAGATGGCCACGGATCTCAGACAAAAGTATATGATTACAGTGCGAAATCGTTTAGGACAGTGGCCTGTTTAGAATGTGCTTGTCTTCTTATTGTGAATTTATGATTTGTATTCCAACCCAAAGCACCACCACCCCTAGAAACGCAACAGCATGTAAACAGAAAAATGATATTACCTTATTAGTAGAAGCCATCCATAGATTCCACTGACTGTAGTCATTGTAATTGCTGTGGCAGAAGAGAAACTGCAGTAAAATAATTTACAGTAAAAATACAGAAGAGAAATCATCTCTCTCTCTCTCCCTCCTGCCTCTCTCTCCCTCCTGCCTCTCTCTCTCTCTCTCTCTCCCTCCTGCCTCTCTCTCTCTCCCTCCCGTCTCTCTCTCTCTCCCTCCCGTCTCTCTCTCCCTCCTACCTCTCGCTCTCCCTCCCACCTCTCTCTCCCTCCCTCCCTCCCTCCCTCCTCTCTCTCTCCCTCCTCTCTCCCTCCCACCTCCCTCTCTCCCTCCCTCCCCCTTCTCTCTCTCCCACCCATCATCATTGAGAGGAGTCTCACGTTGTCTGGTCAGGGGGACAAAATAATGGGTCTGAGGCTGGTATCTCACAGAGGGCAGTGTGTGTCTGTGTGTTTGTGTGCGTGCGTGCGTGTTTGTGCATGCATGTGTGTGTGTGTGAATGGGTCTGATGCTGACATCAGCCAGAGTCCAGTGCCAGACAGCTAGCCAGATACCAGCCTGGTCCTGATAACAGTAGGACTGATGAGGACATCTATCAGATACCAGCCTGGTCCTGATAACAGTAGGACTGATGAGGACATCTATCCAGATACCAGCCTGGTCCTGATAACAGTAGGACTGATGAGGACATCTATCAGATACCAGCCTGGTCTGGATAACAGTAGGACTGATGAGGACATCTATCCAGATACCAGCCTGGTCCTGATAACAGTAGGACTGATGAGGACATCTATCAGATACCAGCCTGGTCTGGATAACAGTAGGACTGATGAGGACATCTATCAGATACCAGCCTGGTCTGGATACCAGCAGGACTGATGAGGACAGGCATTCTGGTATTGCCTAGATGGTGCACTATAGGGCCCTGATCAGAAGTAGTGCACGAAATATATATATATGAAATAGGGTGCCATTTTTGACCCTACAATGACCCACTCTCCTCCAAAAAGCCCAGTCCGTTCAGAGGGTCTCAGTTTGATTCCCAAATAACACCCTATTCCTTTATCGTGCACTACTTTTAACCAGGGCCCATAGGAAACAGGGTGTAGTTTGGGATGCACCCAGAGGCCATTGGACATCAGCAATGTGAACTAGATGACTCTGCTAAACTGTGCAGGATGAGAAAGCTAGAGAGAGACTAGTGTCTCAGTATTATGTCAGTGTCAGGGGCTTAATGCTGACTCATATGGTATAGGCAGGCACAAATCCTCCTAGATTACACCCTCCTCCTCCTCCTAACTCCCCTCCCCTGCACTCCGCTCCAAGACGACAGCAGCTCAATGCAGCACCTTGGAGTCTGGGGAGGAAAAGTAATATCTATGATCACTATTAGGATGAGCCCAGATAGATATAATCTATTCTGAGAGTTAATAACTGTGGCTGTTTTTCTTTGAGTTGGAGTTGGGGAGATTGCAACAAGGTCACATTCTTTGAGAGAACATATTTTGTATTGCAATAATGTGCCACAAGACTGTTAGGCATTAACTCCAGCAACTAATTAAGTCTAATGCAAGGCTACCCCTATGGGCCGTGGTCAAAATAACTTCACTTTATAGGGACGAGGGTGGCAGCCCTGTAAAGAGGGAACTTGTTCTCAACTGGCCTACCTGGTTAAATAATGGTGAAATAAACAAATGTAATAAAAACATTTAGAATGCAGAACATGTGGTGTGTGTTGCCCAGTCGCATCAATCACTCTCTACAATAACAAGCCAATTACACACAGTCCTAGAGCAGCATTCATTATAGGAAACCAGGCTCACTATTCATTTAATACTGAGAACATCCACTTTTGATTCATTTGTAGAGAAAATATAGTGTTTTACTTTGTTGCTTTTATTATATAGTTGAAATTAGATTACACTGTTTGCAATGCAATCACGTTGATTGATTGATTTTAAGAGTAAATATTTTGTCTTCACATTGATTGACTCCTGAAAAGGTTCCTAGAAGGGCTAGCATCCCCCTCTCAACAACAACCCAAATCATACACCCATTACAATCCAAACTAGAATACTAGGCTCATCTTCAGACTTTATACTGTACTGAACCTAGCCCTGTGTGAAAGTGGTGGAGTTAAACACACTACTACAGCAATATAGCCCCAGAACAATCAGATGGGGGTTGACAGGCAGCGTAGCAATAGACCTACAGTATTGGTCATACTCTGGGTTGTGTCCCAAATGACAACATATTCCCTATATAGTGCTCTACTGACCACAGCGGTGCAATTTGGGACACAGCCTGTGTGTGAAAGTGATGCAGGTAAACACTCTATTTTAACACTGTGACTATACAGCTAAACACTCTATTTTAACACTGTGACTATACAGCTAAACACTCTATTTTAACACTGTGACTATACAGCTAAACACTCTATTTTAACACTGGGATTATACTGCTAAACACTCTATTTTAACACTGTGACTATACTGCTAAACACTCTATTTTAACACTGTGACTATACAGCTAAACACTCTATTTTAACACTGTGACTATACAGCTAAACACTCTATTTTAACACTGTAACTATACTGCTAAACACTCTATTTTAACACTGTGACTATACAGCTAAACACTCTATTTTAACACTGTGACTATACAGCTAAACACTCTATTTTAACACTGGGATTATACTGCTAAACACTCTATTTTAACACTGTGACTATACTGCTAAACACTCTATTTTAACACTGTGACTATACAGCTAAACACTCTATTTTAACACTGTGACTATACAGCTAAACACTCTATTTTAACACTGTAACTATACTGCTAAACACTCTATTTTAACACTGTGACTATACAGCTAAACACTCTATTTTAACACTGTGACTATACAGCTAAACACTCTATTTTAACACTGTGACTATACTGCATACGGCAGTCCCAGTGTGTTGATCTCAGCTCTACCACAACTTCCATGACAGCTATTTCAGAGCCGCTGACTACTCTGAGTCTGCATCCCACATGGTACCCTATTCCTTATCTAATGTAGTTCACTTCTTTAGATCAGAGCTCTATGGGCCCTGGTCAAAAGTAGTGCACTGTATAGGGAATAGGGTGCCATTTGGGACTCAGGCTGACTCTGTGCTCCCCCACAGTCCCCTCAAGTCTCCTAGTCCCTGGACACTAGGCTATAGTTCAGAGTTCCCCTCTATCCTATTAAAAAATGAATAAATTGAACCAACCTCTGGGAACGTAAAGGAATAGCAGTCCCCAATTAGTGCAGACTTAATTGCCCAATAGCTAAGACTCGATGATAATTTATTTCAAATTAATTTCATATTGTATTATGTTTCTGGTATTTTTCACTTGCAATAAGAGTTTAAGAGTATGGAGTGTTGGGGAGGTTCTGTACTCTCTGTTCTGTGGTTCTATGACGGATGCCTTATCTTCAAAGCTCCGATTCCAGAATCAAAGACTGTCAGAGATGAGTTCCACTGATAGCTTGATACAGACAGGAATAAAGCACTATGATAAGATTATTTTTCGACCTATGATAGCACTTGTCCTCTGTGTGGTTTCATTAGGTGAATCTAATTAGTCTTGTGATTCTACATTTTTAGACTTTTAGCAGATGCTCTTATCCAGAGTGATTTACAGGCACATTTAAGGTTAAGTCCCTTGCTCAAGGGCACAGACAGATATTTTCACCTAATTGGCTCAGGGATTCAAACCAGCGACCTTTCGGATACTGGCCCAATGCTCTTAACCTCTAAGCTACCTGCTGCCTACTATGGTTACTCTGAGGTCTATACACCCTTGCTATTCTAATCACTGGTAATACCTGATGTCCATAAGTGGCTTCAATTTTCTTTCAGAAATTACCTTCAAGAGATTATTATGGTTTATTATAGACAGAGGGAATTCAACCATGTCAATTCAATGTGTGTTTCATCTCTGAACAAAAACACATACAATTTTCCTTGTGAAGTCAAGAATGAAAGGACTAGAGTTTTACCTCTTAAAGAATTACTCACAGCCATTAGAACCTGTGTTTAAACTCTTAAAGAATTACTCTGCCATTAGCTTGAACGCTTCTCCTTGATCTTCTGGAACGTGTTCCCTGTCCAGTCACAACTTCCGAGTTATTTATTGATGAGACTAAACTGAAATTAATGTTTTTCAAACTGTGGATCTTCTACAGTAGAATCTCTGGTGCGTTGTATCAGGGAGACAGGGTTGTTAAGTGCTTTAGTCAAGTTACAGAGAATCTTCAGTAGAGGGACACAGTATGTCAAATAGTTTGGCTTTACTTCCCATTTTAAAGTTTTGTCAGCCTTGTTTTCATGCATGTTATAATCGTTAAAGTCAGGATTACCATGCTGTAAAGATTGATGGGTTAAAATCAGGATTACCTTGCTGTAAAGAGCGATGGGTTAAAGTCAGGATTACCTTGCTGTAAAGAGCGATGGGTTAAAGTCAGGATTACCATGCTGTAAAGAGCGATGGGTTAAAGTCAGGATTACCTTGCTGTAAAGAGCGATGGGTTAAAGTCAGGATTACCATGCTGTAAAGAGCGATGGGTTAAAGTCAGGATTACCTTGCTGTAAAGAGCGATGGGTTAAAGTCAGGATTACCATGCTGTAAAGAGCGATGGGTTAAAGTCAAGATTACCATGCTGTAAAGAGCGATGGGTTAAAATCAGGATTACCTTGCTGTAAAGAGCGATGGGTTAAAGTCAGGATTACCTTGCTGTAAAGAGCGATGGGTTAAAGTCAGGATTACCATGCTGTAAAGAGCGATGGGTTAAAGTCAGGATTACCATGCTGTAAAGAGCGATGGGTTAAAATCAGGATTACCTTGCTGTAAAGAGCGATGGGTTAAAATCAGGATTACCTTGCTGTAAAGAGCGATGGGTTAAAGTCAGGATTACCATGCTGTAAAGAGCGATGGGTTAAAATCAGGATTACCTTGCTGTAAAGAGCGATGGGTTAAAGTCAGGATTACCATGCTGTAAAGATTGATGGGTTAAAATCAGGATTACCATTCTGTAAAGATTGATGGGTTAAAATCAGGATTACCTTGCTGTAAAGAGCGATGGGTTAAAGTCAGGATTACCTTGCTGTAAAGAGCGATGGGTTAAAGTCAGGATTACCATGCTGTAAAGAGCGATGGGTTAAAGTAAGGATTACCATGCTGTAAAGAGCGATGGGTTAAAGTCAGGATTACCTTGCTGTAAAGAGCGATGGGTTAAAATCAGGATTACCTTGCTGTAAAGAGCGATGGGTTAAAGTCAGGATTACCTTGCTGTAAAGAGCGATGGGTTAAAGTCAGGATTACCTTGCTGTAAAGAGCGATGGGTTAAAATCAGGATTACCATGCTGTAAAGAGCGATGGGTTAAAGTCAGGATTACCTTGCTGTAAAGAGCGATGGGTTAAAGTCAGGATTACCTTGCTGTAAAGAGCGATGGGTTAAAATCAGGATTACCATGCTGTAAAGAGCGATGGGTTAAAGTCAGGATTACCATGCTGTAAAGAGCGATGGGTTAAAGTCAGGATTACCATGCTGTAAAGAGCGATGGGTAAAATCAGGATTACCTTGCTGTAAAGAGCGATGGGTTAAAATCAGGATTACCTTGCTGTAAAGAGCGATGGGTTAAAGTCAGGATTACCATGCTGTAAAGAGCGATGGGTTAAAGTCAGGATTACCTTGCTGTAAAGAGCGATGGGTTAAAGTCAGGATTACCATGCTGTAAAGAGCGATGGGTTAAAATCAGGATTACCTTGCTGTAAAGAGCGATGGGTTAAAATCAGGATTACCTTGCTTTAAAGAGCGATGGGTTAAAATCAGGATTACCTTGCTGTAAAGAGCGATGGGTTAAAATCAGGATTACCTTGCTGTAAAGAGCGATGGGTTAAAATCAGGATTACCATGCTGTAAAGAGCGATGGGTTAAAATCAGGATTACCTTGCTGTAAAGAGCGATGGGTTAAAATCAGGATTACCATGCTGTAAAGAGCGATGGGTTAAAGTCAGGATTACCTTGCTGTAAAGAGCAATGGGTTAAAATCAGGATTACCTTGCTGTGTAGATTGACGGGTTAAAATCAGGATTACCTTGCTGTGAAAATTGATGGGTTAAAATCAGGATTACCTTGCTGTGAAGATTGACGAGTTAAAGTCAGGATTACCATGCTGTGAAGATTGACGAGTTAAAGTCAGGATTACCATGCTGTGAAGATTGATGGATTAAAATCAGGATTACCTTGCTGTGAAGATTGACGGGTTAAAATCAGGATTACCATTCTGTGAAGATTGACGGGTTAAAGTCAGGATTACCATGCTGTGAAAATTGGTGGATTAAAATCAGGATTACCTTGCTGTGAAGATTGACGAGTTAAAATCAGGATTACCATGCTGTGAAGATTGATGGATTAAAATCAGGATTACCATGCTGTGTAGATTGACAAGTTAAAATCAGGATTACCATGCTGTGAAGATTGATGGATTAAAGTCAGGATTACCATGCTGTGAAGATTGATGGATTAAAATCAGGATTACCATGCTGTGAAGATTGATGGATTAAAGTCAGGATTGCTATGGTGTAAAGCAGGTTTAAACCCAGTTAAATCCTGGCCTAAGGGCCCGCCACCGATCCCTTTGCCCTTTTCTGTTAGTTTTGTCTTATTAGTTGCACCTGTTCCGATCTGTGACTTCTTGATTTGCTTCCCTATTTGAGCGTGTGAAACCCGCCCTTTGTTGTGCGGGATTATTTGGTATTCACGTTTGTGTCGTGAATGGTCAGGTGTTGTTGTGCTCGGGACCATGTTATCCAGTGTTTTGGGTTGGTCAGTGTTTTGAGCCCTGTGTTTTGGGTTGGTCAGTGTTTTGGGCCCTGTGTTTTGGGTTGGTCAGTGTTTAGGGCCCTGTGTTTTGGGTTGGTCAGTGTTTAGGGCCCTGTGTTTTGGGTTGGTCAGTGTTTAGGGCCCTGTGTTTTGGGTTGGTCAGTGTTTAGGGCCCTGTGTTTTGGGTTGGTCAGTGTTTTGCGCCCTGTGTTTTGGGTTGGTCAGTGTTTTGAGCCCTGTGTTTTGGGCATTACCATTTTTGTGCCGGAATAAAGTTATTTTTTTCCCCTGGAACTCTCTGCTCTCTGCACCTGATTCCTACCTACACACCTACTCAGCCGTGACAGAATACCGCACCTTTACATGGAATCAGCAGGAGCAGCCACACCTCCTCTCCCATCGATGGAGGAGAGGGTCCTCCATCACACCACCATTCTTCACCGGATTGGGTCAGCAATGGATCAGATTACAGGAGTGGCCTTCCCACCTCATCTCCAGCGCCCCCTCCACCACCTACCCCTGCACCACCTACCCCTGCTTCAGCATCCGGCTCCGGTGCCCTGCGTCTGGCGCTCCCCAGGGAGTACGATGGGACGGCGGCTGGGTGTCAGGGGTTTCTCCTCCAACTGGAATTATACCTAGCCACCGTCCGGCCGACCCCCTCAGGGGAGGAGAGCGTGAGCTTCCTCGTCTCTTATCTGACGGGGCGAGCCCTGGAGTGGGCCAACGCAGTGTGGAATGGCCCAGACTCGGCGATGGTTCACTACCCCGAGTTCACCCGCCGATTCCGGGCTGTTCGATCACCCACCGGAGGGCCGAGTTGCGGGTGAACAGCTGTTCCACCTACGACAGGAGACGAGGAGCGTGCAGGACTTTGCTCTGGAGTTCCGGACCTTGGCCGCAGGAGCGGTGTGGAACGACAGGGCTTTGATGGACCACTTCTGTTGTAGCCTCAGGGAGCACGTCTGCAGGGAGCTAGCGTGTCGAGACACCACCATCTCATTGGATGAACTGATCGACATGTCCATTCGTCTGGACAACCTGCTGGCTGCCCGCGGGAGTCCGGAACGGGCCCTGTTGATTCCACCCCCAGGCCCTCCTGCTCCCACCCCCATGGAGTTAGGAGGGGCTGCATTGAGGGGGACCGGAGGAGGAGTTTCCTCCTGCACCAGTTGTGGTCGGCGAGGACACACCGCCGACCAGTGCTGGAGGAGCTCGCCTGGGAGTCAGGAGGGCAGGCGGAGCACTACTCGTTCACCCCAGGTGAGTCCGCACCAGACTCACCCAGAGCTTCCTGTCGGCCATATGTTTGTGGGTTTTCTCCCTCTCTACAGCATAAGGCGCTAGTCGATTCAGGCGCAGCTGGGAACTTCATGGATCATGGGCTCGCGCTAAGGCTAGGGATTCCCCTGGTGTCGTTAGACCAACCTTTCCCCGTGCACTCCTTAGATAGCCGACCAGTAGGGTCAAGGCTGGTCACAGTGCCACTGGACATGGTAACGCAGGGGGGTCATAAGTAGCGGATTAGTTGTTATCGATTCACCTGCGTTTCCAGTGGTGCTGGGAATTCCTTGGCTAGCTCATCACAACCCGGTGATTTCATGGAGACAGGGGGCTCTTCGACGGTGGTCAGAGGAGTGTTCAGGCAGGTGTATAGGAGTTTCCGTAGGTGCGACTACGGTGGAGAGTCCAGACCAGGTTTCCACTGTGCGCATTCCCTCTGAATATGCCGATTTGGCTATCGCCTTCTGTAAGAAGAAGGCGACCCAATTACCACCCCATTGTCGAGGGGACTGCGCGATAAACCTCCTGGAGAACGCTGCACTTCCTAGGAGTCACGTGTACCCATTGTCCCAGGAGGAGACAGTGGCTATGGAGACATATGTCACTGAATCTCTGGGTCAGGGGTACATTCGGCCCTCCACGTCACCCATCTCCTCAAGCTTCTTTTTTGTGAAGAAGAAGGAGGGAGGTCTGCGTCCGTGCATTGATTATAGAGGTCTAAATTCAATCACAGTGGGGTTTAGTTACCCACTACCTCTCATCGCTACGGCAGTGGAATAATTTCACGGGGCGCGTTTCTGGACCTGAGGAGTGCGTATAACCTGGTGCGTATCCGGGGAGGGGATGAGTGGAAAACCGCATTTAGTAGTACATCGGGCCATTTTGAGTACCTCGTCATGCCATATGGGTTGAAGAATGCTCCAGCCGTCTTCCAATCTTTCGTAGACGAGATTCTCAGAGACCTGCACAGGCAGGGAGTGGTAGTGTACATCGATAACATCCTGATCTATTCCGCCACATGCGCTGCGCACGTGGTGCGCAGGTACTTGGGCGACTGCTGGAGCATGACCTGTATGTCAAGGCTGAGAAATGTGTGTTCTCCAAACAAGCCGTTTCCTTCCTGGGTTATCGCATTTCCACCTCCGGGGTGGTGATGGAGTGTGACCGCATTACAGCCGTGCGTATTTGGCCGACTTCGACCACGGTAATAGAGGTGCAGTGGTTTTTAGGGTTTGCCAATTACTACCAGAGGTTTATCCGGGGTTTTGGTCAGGTGGCTGCTCCCATTACCTCACTGCTGAAGGGAGGACCAGCGCGCTTGCACTTGCGCTGGTCAGCAGAGGCGGGCAGAGCTTTCAGTCGTCTGAAGGAGCTGTTCACCAATGCTGACCCCTCTTTAGCGTTCATAGTGGAGGTGGACGCATCCGAGGCTGGGGTAAGGGCCGTGCTGTCCCAGCGCTCGGGCTCGCCACCAAAGCTCCGCCTTTGTGCCTTTTTTTTGAAGTAGCTCGGTCCGGCGGAGCAAAACTATGACGTGGGGGACAGGGAGTTGCTAGCTGTAGTTAAGGCTCTGAAGGTGTGGAGACATTGGCTTGAGGGGGCTAAGCACCCTTTTCTCATCTGGACTGACCATCGTAATCTCGAGTATATCCGGGCAGCGAGGAGTCTGAATCCACATCAGGCTAGATGGGCAATGTTCTTTACCCGGTTCCGCTTCACCATCTCGTACCGGCCAGGCTCCCAAAACACTAAAGCCGGCGCGCTTTCCCGCCTATATGATATCGAAGAGCGGTCCATCGAGCCGACCTTCATCCTTCCACCTTCATGTCTCATGGCACCGGTGGTATGGGAGGTGGACGCGGAGATAGAGAGTGCATCACGGTTGGAGCCTGCCCCCCCTCAGTGTCCAGCAGGGGCTCAGTACGTGCCGCAGGGTGTCCGTGACAGGTTAATCCATTGGGCTCATACTCTATGCTCCTCGGGTCATCCTGGCATCGAGAGGACAGTGCGGAGTCTTAGGGGGAGATACTGGTGGCCCATGTTGGCGTGAGGTTTTGTTTCTCCTCCTGCTCGGTGTGCGCTCAGAGGCTCCTCGACACCTGCCTAGAGGGAAGTTACAGCCCCTCCCCATTCCACAACGGCCGTGGTCACACTTGTCGGTGGACTTTCTCACCGACCTTCCCCCGTCCCAGGGAAGTACCACGATCCTGGTCGTTGTGGATCGGTTTTCTAAGTCCTGCCGTCTCATCCCGTTGCCCGGTCTCCCTACGGCCCTGCAGACTGCGGAGGCTCTGTTTAGCCGTGTCTTCCGGCACTACGGGGTGCCTGAGGACATCGTCTCTGATCGGGGTCCCCAGCTCACGTCCAGAGTTTGGAGGGCGTTTATAGAGAGGCTGGGGGTCTCGGTCAGCTTGACCTCGGGTTTCCACCCCGAGAGTAATGGGCAGGTGAAGCGAGTAAACCAGGATGTGGGCAGGTTTCTGCGGTCATATTGCCGGGTCCGGCCAGGTGAGTGGGCGAGGTATGTTCCTTGGGCAGAGCTCGCTCAGAACTCCCTTCGCCATTCCTCGACGAACATGTCTCCCTTCCAGTGTGTGTTGGGCTACCAACTGGTCCTGGCCCCATGGCATCAGAGCCAGACCGAGGCTCCTGCGGTGGAGGAATGGGTGCAGCACTCAAAGGACACCTGGAAAGCCGTCCAGGAATCGCTGAGACTGGCTGGGGGACGGCAGAAGAAGAGCGCTGACCAGCACCGCAGTGAGGCCCCTGTGTTCGCACCGGAGGACCGGGTCTGGCTCTCGACCCGAAACCTGCCCCTCCGCCTGCCCTGCCGGAAGCTGGGGCCGCAGTGTGTGGGGCCATTTAAAGTCCTGAGGAGGATAAACGAGGTGTGTTATAGGTTACAACTTCCTACTTATTATCGTATTAACCCATCGTTTCATGTGTCTCTCTTCAGGCCGGTGGTGGCTGGTCCCCTACAAGAAGGTGAAGTGCCTGAGGTCCCTCCGCCCCCTCTGGACATCGAGGGGTCCCTGGACTACACAGTACGTGCTGTTCTGGACTCTAGACGCCGGGTGAGGGGCCTGCAGTACCTCGTGGACTGGGAGGAGTACGGTCCGGGAGGAGAGGTGCTGGGTACCAGTGGGGAATATTTTGGACCCTTCACTCCTGAGAGACTTCCACCGCCTCCACCCGGATCGTCCGGTGCCTCGCCCTCCGGGCCGCCCTCGAGTTTTGTCTTATTAGTTGCACCTGTTCCGATTTGTGTTTTCTTGATTTGCTTCCCTATTTGAGCGTGTGAAACCCGCCCTTTGTTGTGCGGGATTTTTTGGTATTCACGTTTGTGTCGTAGGTGTAGTTGTGCTCCGGAACGTTTTACCCTGTGTTTTGGGTTGGTCGGTGTTTTGCACCCTGTGTTTTGGGCATTACCATTTTTGTGCCGGAATAAAGTGAATTCTTTCCCCTGGAACTCTCTGCACCTGATTCCTACCTACACACCTAGTCAGCCGTGACAAACCCATATTTAACCCCTTCTTTGTTGGCGCTAAAGTACTTCCATACTTCCTTATTTATTTAATTTTTTTGCTCTTACCAGGTTACCTTCAGACGAGTCTTGTGAATATTTTGGGTGTCATGTATATGTTAAGTAGCCCAGATAGCGTAGTGGTTAGAGTGTTGGACTAGTAACCAAAAAGTTGTAAGATCAAATCCCTGTGCTGACAAGGTAAAAATGTATTCCCTGAACAAGGCAGTTAACACACTGTTCCTAGGCCGCCATTGAAAATTTGATTTTTTTTCTTAACTGACTTGCCTAATTAAATAAAGGTACATTTTAAAAAACTAGTGAGAGTCTCACCTTTCAATGCTAGTTTGTAGCCCAAACCTGTAGGATACTACAGACCGATTTTCGGGATGTTTCCTGGTCTGACAAGCACTGCTGTAGCTTTGCCACCTTCCACCACAGATGAGGAAGGCCGACATCAGCGAATGCGATGGATCAAGACACAGCCCATGCAAAACAACTGGTATCTCCATCTTATTAAGCCTACTCTATGCAATCGGAGTGTCGTATATATGGTCCCTTCCAGAGATTCAGAGGCACAACAGTATATAGAACTATGCTCTGTCACTCCGTTTGCACAGAGTGTGTAGAGCCCTTAAAACAGAGAGATTTTGACAGGGATTTTTGTATAATGCTGATTAGATTTTTCTGCACATGCATTGACTCACAGGATTGGAGCCAGGCAGGCTCTGTTCAGGTGAGCCTGTTAATCAACGGATCACACACACACACACACACACACACCAGTGGAGGCTGGTGAAGGGAGGACAGCTGAGGGTAATTATGGCTGTAATGGAGTGAATAGAACAGGACAGGTAGCCTACCGTCCCATTTATTCCATGACAATGAACCTTTCTCCTCTTCCTTCGATTTAAAGTGACAGTCCACTGATGGACATCCGCCTCACCTTCACCAGCTAGCTTACCATCCTCAACAGTCTCTACAGCCTCCGGAGCAAGCCTTAACCTGCTAATAGCTATGATTGTATCTCAAGTGGCAGCCTATTCCCTACATAGTGGTTAAAAGCAGTGCACGACATAGAGAATAGGGTACTATTTGGGACACATATTTTACCTGATACAGTGGAAGGAAGATAATAGGATACAGTACCGGTGTACAAAGCACAGTGATTAATCACCTGTCACCTAGGCTGTGTTCCAAATGGAACCCTGTTTCCTATAGAGTGCACTACTTTCAACCAGGGCCTGTAGACAATAAGGTTCCATTTGGGACACCTCCCTAAGCTATGGGTACTCTGTTGCCGGCTGTAGCTCTGCTAGACTCTACAGTAGATGGATAGTCAGTGTTTGGTACTCAGGTATTAACAGAAGGTGTTTATACAGGATGAACAGTGAAGAACATTGCATGGTTTCTTGTTTTGTCTGAGGACAGTTTGTTTCAATTCACTGTAGAACACAGGGGTGTTACTGTTAGAACTACAACACACTGGTCAGCACATCAGTAGAATTAATAGGAGGGGGATTTTTCCAGTTTAGTGAATATTGTAGTTAGTTCATGTTTAGCTAAAGATATTTATATCCTGATGAGAAAATTCAGAAAAAGAACAAACATATCAATCTACTGATAGTGAAAATAATGGGCCACATACAAAGACATTGATTACATCCCAAATAGCTCCCTGTTCCCTATACAGTGCATACGGAAAGTATTCAGACCCCCTGACTTTTTACAAAATGTCTTACGTTACAGCTGTAGCGGTCAGTGGGAGCCGGCCTGGCCAACAACTGACGAGAGTGATTGTCCTTACTTGGATCAGGTCTACGGCCAAGTAACATGGGATAGGTTCCTGTCCAGTTGGGTTCGATATCCCTGCTAGTGTTGGAGGGCCAGGTAAAATCAGCCACCACCCAAACACCAAGCTAATTAAATTCAGGTGTGTGTAATTATGCCCTTACCATTCCGGGCTATCCTCTCTCCTGGCCAGCAGAGGTCCCCAACGAGCAGGAATATACAGTCCATACACACACACACACACACACATCCATCACATTATTTTAAAATTGATTATACATTTTTTTCTAAAAAATCTACACACAATACCCCATTATGAAAAAGCAAAAACATATTTTTTTGCACATTTATAAAAAATACAAAACGTATACCTTATTTACATAAGTATTCAGACACTTTGCTATGAGACTCGAAATTGAGCTCAGGTGCATCCTGTTTCCATTGATCATCCTTGAGATGTTTCTACAACTTGATTGTAGAAACATAGTAAATTCAATTGATTGGACATGATTTGGAAAGGCACACACCTGTATATGTAAGGTCCCACACTTGACGGTGCATGTTAGAGCAAAAGCCAAGCCATGAGGTCAAAGGAATTGTCCGTAGTGTTCTGAGACATGGTTGTGTCAAGGCACAGATCTGGGGAAGGGGACCAAAACATTTCTGTAGCATTGAATGTCCCCAAGAACAGTGGCCTCCATCATTCTTTCGAACCACAAAGACTCTTCCTAGAGCTGGCTGCCCGGCCAAACTGAGCAATCGGGGGAGAAGGGCCTTGGTCAGGGAGGTGACCAAGAACCCGATGGTCACTCTAACAGCGCTCCAGAGTTCCTCTGTGGAGATGGGAGAACCTTCCAGAAGGACAACCATCTCTGCAGCACTCCACCAATCAAGCCTTTGTGGTTAAGCAGCCAGACGGAAGCCACTTCTCACATGACAGCCCACTTGGAGGACTCTCAGACCATGAGGAAGGAGATTATCTGGTCTGATGAAGCCAAGATTGAACTCTTGGGCCTGAATGCTAAACGTCACGTCTGGAGGAAACCAGGCATCCCTCATCACCTGGCCAATACCATCGCTACGGTGAAGCATGGTGGTGGCAGCATCATAGTGTGGGGATGTTTTTCAGCAGCAGGGACTGGGAAACTAGTCATGATCGAGGGAAAGATGAACGGAGCAAAGTACAGAGAGATCCTTGATGAAAACCTGCTCAAGAGCACTCAGGACCTGACTGGGGCGACGGTTCACCTTCTAACAGGACAACGACCCTAAGCACACAGCCACGACATCACTGGAGTGGCTTCGGGCAGTGGTGTAAAGTACTTAAGTCATTTTTTAGGATATCTGTACTTTACTATTTATATTTGTGACTACTTTTACTTCACTACATTCCATAAGATAGTATTGTACTTTTTACTCCATATATTTTCCTTGACAACCAAAAGTACTCTTTACATTTTGAATGCTTAGCAGGACGGAAAAATAGTCAAATTCATGCACTTATCGACAGAACATTCCTGGTCATCCCTACTGCCTCTGATCTGGCAGACTCACTAAACAGAGAACATCCCTGGTCATCCCTACAGCCTCTGATCTGGCGGACTCACTAAACAGAGAACATCCCTGGTCATCCCTACTGCCTCTGACATGGCGGACTCACTAAACAGAGAACATCGATGGTCATCCCTACTGCCTCTGATCTGGCGGACTCACTAAACAGAGAACATCCCTGGTCATCCCTACTGCCTCTGGTCTGGTGGACTCACTAAACAGAGAACATCCCTGGTCATCCCTACTGCCTCTGATCTGGCAGACTCACTAAACAGAGAACATCTCTGGTCATTCCTACTGCCTCTGATATGGCGGACTCACTAAACAGAGAACATCCCTGGTCATCCCTACTGCCTCTGGTCTGGTGGACTCACTAAACAGAGAACATCCCTGGTCATCCCTACTGCCTCTATGGCGGACTCACTAAACAGAGAAAATCCCTGGTCATCCCTACTGCCTCTGATATGGCGGACTCACTAAACAGAGAACATCCCTGGTCATCCCTACTGCCTATGGTCTGGTGGACTCACTAAACAGAGAACATCCCTGGTCATCCCTACTGCCTCTGATCTGGAGGACTCACTAAACAGAGAACATCCCTGGTCATCCCTACTGCCTCTGGTCTGGTGGACTCACTAAACAGAGAACATCCCTGGTCATCCCTACTGCCTCTGATATGGCGGACTCACTAAACAGAGAACATCCCTGGTCATCCCTACTGCCTCTGGTCTGGTGGACTCACTAAACAGAGAACATCCCTGGTCATCCCTACTGCCTCTGATATGGCGGACTCACTAAACAGAGAACATCCCTGGTCATCCCTACTGCCTCTGATCTGGAGGACTCACTAAACAGAGAACATCCCTGGTCATCCCTACTGCCTCTGATCTGGCAGACTCACTAAACAGAGAACATCCCTGGTCATCCCTACTGCCTCTGATCTGGCGGACTCACTAAACAGAGAAAATCCCTGGTCATCCCTACTGCCTCTGGTCTGGTGGACTCACTAAACAGAGAACATCCCTGGTCATCCCTACTGCCTCTGATATGGCAGACTCACTAAACAGAGAACATCCCTGGTCATCCCTACTGCCTCTGATCTGGCGGACTCACTAAACAGAGAAAATCCCTGGTCATCCCTACTGCCTCTGGTCTGGTGGACTCACTAAACAGAGAACATCCCTGGTCATCCCTACTGCCTCTGATCTGGAGGACTCACTAAACAGAGAACATCCCTGGTCATCCCTACTGCATCTGGTCTGGTGGACTCACTAAACAGAGAAAATCCCTGGTCATCCCTACTGCCTCTGGTCTGGTGGACTCACTAAACAGAGAAAATCCCTGGTCATCCCTACTGCATCTGGTCTGGTGGACTCACTAAACAGAGAAAATCCCTGGTCATCCCTACTGCCTCTGGTCTGGTGGACTCACTAAACAGAGAAAATCCCTGGTCATCCCTACTGCATCTGGTCTGGTGGACTCACTAAACAGAGAACATCCCTGGTCATTCCTACTGCCTCTGATCTGGAGGACTCACTAAACAGAGAACATCCCTGGTCATCCCTACTGCATCTGGTCTGGTGGACTCACTAAACAGAGAAAAGCCCTGGTCATCCCTACTACATCTGGTCTGGTGGACTCACTAAACAGAGAAAATCCCTGGTCATCCCTACTGCATCTGGTCTGGAGGACTCACTAAACAGAGAACATCCCTGGTCATCCCTACTGCATCTGGTCTGGAGGACTCACTAAACAGAGAACATCCCTGGTCATCCCTACTGCCTCTGGTCTGGTGGACTCACTAAACAGAGAACATCCCTGGTGACTTTTATCTGTTCTTTTAGTCTTACTCCAGTAGAATTTTACTGGGTGACTTTTATCTGTTCTTTTAGTCTTTTACTCCAGTAGAATTTTACTGGGTGACTTTTCTCTGTTCTTTTAGTCTTTTACTCCAGTAGAATTCTACTGGGTGACTTTTATCTGTTCTTTTAGTCTTTTACTCCAGTAGAGTTTTACTGGGTGACTTTTATCTGTTCTTTTAGTCTTTTACTCCAGTAGAATTCTACTGGGTGACTTTTATCTGTTCTTTTAGTCTTTTACTCCAGTAGAATTTTACTGGGTGACTTTTATCTGTTCTTTTAGTCTTTTACTCCAGTAGAATTTTACTGGGTGACTTTTATCTGTTCTTTTAGTCTTTTACTCCAGTAGAATTTTACTGGGTGACTTTTATCTGTTCTTTTAGTCTTTTACTCCAGTAGAATTTTACTGGGTGACTTTTCTCTGTTCTTTTAGTCTTTTACTCCAGTAGAATTTTACTGGGTGACTTTTATCTGTTCTTTTAGTCTTTTACTCCAGTAGAATTTTACTGGGTGACTTTTATCTGTTCTTTTAGTCTTTTACTCCAGTAGAATTTTACTGGGTGACTTTTCTCTGTTCTTTTAGTCTTTTACTCCAGTAGAATTCTACTGGGTGACTTTTATCTGTTCTTTTAGTCTTTTACTCCAGTAGAATTTTACTGGGTGACTTTTATCTGTTCTTTTAGTCTTTTACTCCAGTAGAATTTTACTGGGTGACTTTTATCTGTTCTTTTAGTCTTTTACTCCAGTAGAATTTTACTGGGTGACTTTTCTCTGTTCTTTTAGTCTTTTACTCCAGTAGAATTTTACTGGGTGACTTTTATCTGTTCTTTTAGTCTTTTACTCCAGTAGAATTTTACTGGGTGACTTTTATCTGTTCTTTTAGTCTTTTACTCCAGTAGAATTTTACTGGGTGACTTTTATCTGTTCTTTTAGTCTTTTACTCCAGTAGAATTTTACTGGGTGACTTTTATCTGTTCTTTTAGTCTTTTACTCCAGTAGAATTCTACTGGGTGACTTTTACTTTTACTTGAGTCATTTTCTATGAATGTATCTTTACTTTTACTCAAGTATGACAGTTTGGTACTTTTTCCACCACTGGCTTCGGGGCAAGTCTCTGAATGTCCTTGAGTGTCCCAGACAGAGCCCGGACCTGAACTCGTTCTAACATCTCTGGAGAGAACTGAAAATAGCTGTGCAGGGACGCTCCCCATCCAACCTGACAGAGCTTGAGAGGATCTGCAGAGAAGAATGGGAGAAACTCCCCAAATACAGGTGTAACCAGCTTGTAGCGTCATATCCAAGAAGACTCAAGGCTGTAATAGCTGCCAAAGGTGCTTCAACAAAGCACTGAGTAAAGGGTCTGAATACTTAGGTAAATGTGATATTTCAGGTTTTAATACATTTGCAAACATTTCTAAAAACCTGTTTTTGCTTTGTCATTATGCGGTATTGTGATGTCATGATGGGGTATTGTGATGTCATTATGCTGTATTGTGTGTAGATTGATGAGGGAAACAAACAATTTAATACATTTTAGAATAAGGCTGTAACGTAACAAAATGTGGAAAAAGTCAAAGGGGTCAGAATACTTTCCGAAGGGACCTTATGGTGCACTACTTTTGGTGGGCCCTTGTCAAATGCAGTGCACTGTATAGGGAATAGTGTGCTGGGGATAGGGGGCCATTCAGTAGGCTTTATAAAACGTGTTTTATTGTACGTCACAGACAGATAGATTTAGTCCATAGTGCATCATATCCATATGAGAGAAAGCCAAGAGTGCGCAAAGCACGCATCAAGTCAAAGGGTGGCTATTTTGAAAAATCGCAAATATAAAATATTTTTACATTTGTTTTAACACTTTTTTGGGGTACTACATGATTCCAGATGAGTTATTTAATCATTTTCATGTCTTCACTATTTTTCTTCTGTCACGTTCTGACCCTAGTTATTGTGTTAATTGTTTGTTTCAGTTGGTCAGGACGTGAGTTGGGTGGGCATTCTATGTTTTGTGTTTCTAGGTTGTTTTTCTGTGTTCGGCCTAGTGTGGTTCTCAATCAGAGGCAGGTGTCGTTAGTTGTCTCTGATTGAGAATCATACTTAGGTAGCCTGGGTTTCACTGTGGTTTTGTGGGTGATTGTTTCTGTGTCTGTGTTTTACGGTACTCTTTTCGCTTTCGGTTATTCACATTACTTTTATTGTTTTTGTTCTAGTGTTCATTTTGTCTTCATTAAATACATTATGGACACTTACCACGCTGCATCTTGGTCCGATCCTTGGTACACCTCCTCTTCAGACGAAGAGGAGGAAAACCCTTACATCTACAATGTAGAAAACAGTAAAAAATAAAGAAACACCCTTGAATGAGTAGGTGTGTCCAAACTTTTGACTGGTACTGTAGGTTTACTCCATAGTGCATCATATCCAGCATGCACAGAGCAGCTACTGAATCGACACGAGTTACATAACAACCAGGAGAAGAAAGATCATGACAGAGCTCTTATCACCTCAAGTGTTTTAGTCTTGTCTGCGTCCCAAATAGCATCCCTATAAAGTGCACAGCTTTTTTTTTTTAAAGAAGTGCATTAGGGCACCATTTGTGACTCAGACCATCAAGCCTCTGCAGCCTCTAAAGTACGCCTGACACATAGAAAAAAGGACACATAGCAATCCTTGCATATTGTATGAGGCGGAAGGATTATGTAAGGGCTAGTCAATAGTCCTCCTGAAATATGTCTGTCTTTTAGCTCCAGTAGAAATACTGTGGACTTAGATATTAGTTATTTGTTCATAACAACTTCATTTTAAGAAATACAAAACACGAATGTTATAATATAATAGTACTGATGTTTTTCATAAGTGTCTAACTTTAGGGATGGGTTGTTGGCATGTGTGGTAGATAGTGTTTAACAGTTATTTGCATCTCAGTACTGTGATGGTAATGCTGCTTGACAGCTATGAAATAAAATCAACTCGGTCCCCGCTGCCACCAAAGTATTTATCTTTAAAGCCTCACATTTTGATGCCATGAACATTTTAAAAAGATGACAAGCCTTCTCCTTTTCTTTAAAAATCTTGAACAAAATATAATTTCATGCTAGATTAGCTGTATTGACCAGCAGCAGGAGAGAACAATAATCTATATGCTACTAGCCTCTGGGTTGTAAGATCTTCATCAGGGCAACACTCCCTCTTGCATGACACATCATTGTGTGTGTGTGTGTGTGTGTGTGTGTGTGTGTGTGTGTGTGTGTGTGTGTGTGTGTGTGTGTGTGTGTGTGTGTGTGTGTGTGTGTGTGTGTGTGTGTGTGTGTGTGTGTGTGTGTGTGTGTGCGTGTGTGCGTGTGTGCGTAAGATCTTCTTCAGGGCAACACTCCCTCTTGCATGACACATCATTGTGTGTTTGTGTGTGTGTGTGTGTGTGTGTTAGCGTGTCTGTTAGCGTTAAACGTGTCTATGTTAACGGATGTGTGTTAGCGTGTATGTTTTAGTGTGTGTGTGTGTGTGTGTGTGTGTGTGTGTGTGTGTGTGTGTGTGTGTGTGTGTGTGTGTGTGTGTGTGTGTGTGTGTGTGTGTTAGCGTGTATGTTTTAGTGTGTGTGTGTGTGTGTTGGCGTGATGTGTTAATGACTGGAGGGTTGTGGAGCATCTTAATCCAGATATATTCCTTCTGACATTACAGTCTACACTCACTCACACATCTATGATTAACTTCAGGGATTTGACATAACTGCTATATTACCATGATGAGGATTCAGAAACCAGGACGTAGCTAAAGGTAAAAGACAGACACCCTTAAATAAAGCCTGAGCTGCATCTTCAGTCAAATGACAATCCCTAAACCTGGTAGGAGTAATTAAATCAACCAGACTAAAGCCTGATGTATACCCAGTACTAAAAACCGAAAGTATTAATTCCTTCAGACTAGGATAGTAGATGACTGTATACTCACCCTCAGCATGTATACTCACCCACAGCATGTACACTCACCCACAGCATGTATACTCACCCTCAGCATGTACACTCACCCTCAGCATGTACACTCACCCTCAGCATGTATACTCACCCACAGCATGTACACTCACCCTCAGCATGTACACTCACCCACAACATGCACACTCACCCTCGGCATGTACACTCACCCACAGCATGTACACTCACCCACAGCATGTACACTCACCCACAACATGCACACTCACCCTCGGCATGTACACTCACCCACAGCATGTACACTCACCCACAGCATGTACACTCACCCACAGCATGTATACTCACCCACAGCATGCATACTCACCCACAGCATGTATACTCACCCACAGCATGTATACTCACCCTCAGCATGCATACTCACCCTCAGCATGTACACTCACCCACAACATGCACACTCACCCTCGGCATGTACACTCACCCACAGCATGTACACTCACCCACAGCATGTACACTCACCCACAGCATGTATACTCACCCACAGCATGCATACTCACCCACAGCATGTATACTCACCCACAGCATGTACACTCACCCACAACATGCACACTCACCCTCGGCATGTATACTCACCCACAGCATGTACACTCACCCACAACATGCACACTCACCCTCGGCATGTACACTCACCCACAGCATGTACACTCACCCACAGCATGTACACTCACCCACAGCATGTATACTCACCCTCAGCATGCACACTCACCCACAGCATGTACACTCACCCACAGCATGTACACTCACCCACAGCATGTATACTCACCCACAGCATGCATACTCACCCTCAGCATGTATACTCACCCTCAGCATGTACACTCACCCAGAGCGAGTGGGAGCTGATGCTGCCGCAGCTTGCAGTGCCAAAGGACAAAAGGGGCTCATTTAGGGCCATAATTACAGTAAAATAGCCTCACCAAAAATAATGAATTAACCCTGAAATTACAGTCATGTAGACTAACCAGCAAGAGCAAATGTAACCCAAAATTACAGTAAAATAGCCTAAACAATGTAGACAAATTACAGTTAGCTAGCCTAACCAATTCAGCTATGTCCTTACTGTAAAGGCCTTACATAGAGGGAACGACACAGGTACAATAAATGCACTGGGCCACAATGTGGAACTTGATTTAAAGTTCACAAACAAGCACGTTTAGGGAACATACATAAGGCGCTTAGTGCTTATAGTGGCGCAATAAGCAGTCATGGTAATGATGGTATTTGAGGTCCAACTCCCCATCACAGGTGTAGCCAATTACAGTTTAGTACAGAAACACCTCCATTAGTATTATAATCGAGTGACTTGTTGTTGGGGTTAAAGCAGGATAACCACAGAATGGACTTCACATTATGACCTATAGCACTAGCTACAGTAGTACTAGCTAGCTATTAGCGTGTTTCAAAATGGCCTCGTGGTAGACCAAACAACCTGCCTGGCACGACAACAACATGGATGGAGCTGAGAGACGAGGAGGGCAGGATCAGTTAATGTCGATGTCTGTCATTAAAACACTTACCAGGGATAATTACATGGTGTGGTATCATTAGCCAGCTCAAAGCACTATTTTCTGTCATGTGGGGGATGAGAGGGCAAGCAAGAGCCACCATTAACATATCTGTGACAGTATTATTTTTCTCTGATGGGCATTGGCCTGGGCTAGGGCTTTTAACCCATCGCAATCACTGAAGACCTACTGCACTGTAGTTGAATATACCTAACTTCGATAGATGTTGGATCAGTTATTTATGTTATTTATGAAGTTATTAGTGTCATATGGGATTCTGAGGCCCTAATCTCTTGTTGACAGATTCACGTGTTAAACAGGAAGTGACAACTTTTGAGAGAATTTTACTTCTTGCATATAACTTCTAATGGCTGGGGGGCAATATTGAGTAGCTTGGATGAATAAATTGCCCAAAGTAAACGGCCTGCTCCTCAGTCTCAGTTGCTAATATATGCATATTATTATTACTATGGGATAGAAAACACTCAAGTTTTTAAAACTGTTTGAATGATGTCTGAGAGTATAACAGAACTCATTTGGCAGGCAAAATCCTGAGGGGAAATCAAAACAGGAAGTGAGAAATCTGAGCTTCGTATGTATTCACCACAGTTCCCAATGAAATCCCCTTGAGATATTAATGATTTTGCACTTCCTATGGGTTCCACTAGATGTCAACCATCTATAGAAATTTGAATGAGACTTCGACTGTGGTGTGGGACTGAATGAGGGCAGAATCTATCAGGTGACTGGCAGTCAGCCATTTTCGGATCACGCTCATTCCTCAAGGTATCCACTTGCGTTCCATTGCTCATCAAGACACAAAGGAATACTCCGGTTGGAACTTTATTGAGGGCTATATGTTAAAAACATCCTAATGATTGATTCTGTACTTAGTTTTAAACGTTTCTTCCACCTGTAATATAACTTTTTGAAGTTTTTGTCTGACGTAACGCTGACCAGAATGAGCATTTGGATATGTATACCAAACGCGCTAACGAACTGAGGTATTTGGATAACGGACATTATAACGGACATTATCGAACAAAACAAACATTTATTGTGGACCTAGGATTCCTGGAGTGCTTTCTGATGTAGAGCAAAGGTAAGGGAATATTTACCATGTAATTTCTTGTTTATGTTGACGCCAACATGGCGGATATTTTGACTATTTCTTCTGAGCGCCGTCTCAGATTATTGCATGGTTTGCTTATTCTGTAAAGTTTTTTTGAAATCAGACAAAGCGGTTGCATTAAGGAGAGGTATATCTATAATTCCATGTGTATAACTTGTATTATCATCTACATTTATGATGAGTATTTCTGTTGAATCGATGTGGCTATGCAAAATCACTGGATGTTTTTGGAACTAGTGAATGTAATGCGCCAATGTAAACTCAGATTTTGATAAATATGAACTTTATCAAACAAAACATACATGTATTGTGTAACATGAAGTCCTATGAGTGTCATCTGATGAAGATCATCAAAGGTTAGTGATTCATTTTATCTCTATTTGTGCTTTTTGTGACTCCTCTCTTTGGCTGGAAAAATGGCTGTGTTTATTGTTGTTTGGTGGTGACCTAACATAATCGTTTGTGATGCTTTTGCTGGAAAGCATATTTGAAACCGGACACTGTGGTGGGATTAACAACAATATTACCTTTAAAATGGTATAAAATACATGTATGTTTGAGGAATTTTAATTATGAGATTTCTGTTGTTTTGAATTTGGAGCCCTACACTTTCACTGGCTGTTGTCATATCGATCCCGTTATCGGGATTGCAGCCATATTAACCAAGATTACTGGGGCCCTGATGTCTTTTGACGTGTTGTACAGTAGTACTAAACCAACTGCAACCCATTCGTTGGTATTATATACTGTCTGCACCAATACAACCATTATTTATTTGAAGAGAACATTGCCACTGAATTCAAGAAAACACAGAACTCACAGATATAAAGAAAATGAAACGTTTTTCATTGAGAGCCGTTTTGCAGAAGAGCATTCTGGGAGCTGGTGGTCCATCCTATAACATTTGCATCCCTACAGTGTGTGATTCAAAATAACATGAAACAAAATCAGACAGATCTTCCAGTAGCAGTATTAAAAGGTCTCTTTGGCCAAACGCTGCTCCACAGCTAAACAGGGTGAAATGAAAAAGGAAATTAGGACAAAGTTATCATGGAGCAACAACAACTAAATTTGATCACTAAAAATGTGCTTTCAAAAGGCAGGGTGTATTGCATTCACCCTCTACATTATAGGTTTTGTTATCAGTAACTTGCAGCGTGGCTCTCTGCTCTTCTCGAGAGCTCTGGCATAGTTCTGCGGGGAACAATGACCTAGTGTAGAACTGGAACACAAGCAGGCTCACAGTGGGCTCAGTTCTGATGAGGACCACACAACACAATGTTCTGATGAGGACCACACAACACAATGTTCTGATGAGTACCACACAACACAATGTTCTGATGAAGACCACACAACACAATGTTCTGATGAGGACCACACAACACAATGTTCTGATGAGGACCACACAACACAATGTTCTGATGAAGACCACACAACACAATGTTCTGATGAGGACCACACAACACAATGTTCTGATGAAGACCACACAACACAATGTTCTGATGAGGACCACACAACACAATGTTCTGATGAGTACCACACAACACAATGTTCTGATGAAGACCACACAACACAATGTTCTGATGAGGACCACACAACACAATGTTCTGATGAGGACCACACAACACAATGTTCTGATGAGGACCACACAACATAATGTTCTGATGAGGACCACACAACAGAATGTTCTGATGAGGACCACACAACACAATGTTCTGATGAGGACCACACAACACAATGTTCTGATGAAGACCACACAACACAATGTTCTGATGAGGACCACACAACAGAATGTTCTGATGAAGACCACTCAACAGAATGTTCTGATGAAGACCACACAACACAATGTTCTGATGAAGACCACACAACACAATGTTCTGATGAGGACCACACAACACAATGTTCTGATGAGGACCACACAACATAATGTTCTGATGAGGACCACACAACAGAATGTTCTGATGAAGACCACACAACACAATGTTATGATGAGGACCACACAACACAATGTTCTGATGAGGACCACACAACAGAATGTTATGATGAGGACCACACAACACAATGTTCTGATGAGGACCACACAACACAATGTTCTGATAAGGACCACACAACACAATGTTCTGATGAGGACCACACAACACAATGTTCTGATGAGGACCACACAACAGAATGTTCTGATGAAGACCACACAACAGAATGTTCTGATGAGGACCACACAACACAATGTTCTGATGAGGACCACACAACACAATGTTCTGATGAAGACCACACAACAGAATGTTCTGATGAGGACCACACAACACAATGTTCTGATGAGGACCACACACACACAACACTTTTCTTATAAGTCCCCAGGTTAAAAGTGCTGCACGATGTAGGGAATAGGGTGCGATTTAGGACACACCCTCGGGGCGAACCCATTCCAGGGCGCCCTTCTCTTTACAAAGAAAAGAGAACTGGCTCTGCCTGCTTCTCCGGGATCGGTCGCGTTGCCGTACTGCACGCCTCTCACTGACAACTGCGTTTATTTTCAGCAAACTTAACATGTGTAAATATGTGTATGAACATAACAAGATTCAACAACTGAGACATAAACTGAACAAGTTCCACAGACATGTGACTAACAGAAATTTAATAATGTGTCCATGAACAAAGGGGGGGTCGAAATCAAAAGTAACCGTCAGTATCTAGTGTGGCCACCAGCTGCATTAAGTACTGCAGTGCATCTCCTCCTCATGGACTGTACCAGATTTGCCAGTTCTTGCTGTGAGATGTTACCCCACTCTTCCACCAAGGCACCTGCAAGTTCCCGGACATTTCTGGGGGGAATGGCCCTAGCCCTCACCCTCCAATCTGTCAGTTCCCAGACGTGCTCAATGGGATTGAGATCCGGGCTCTTCGCTGGCCATGGCAGAACACTGACATTCCTGTCTTGCAGGAAATCACGTACAGAACAAGCAGTATGGCTGGTGGAATTGACATGCTGGAGGGTTATGTCAGGATGAGCCTGCAGGAAGGGTACCACATGAGGGAGGAGAGTGTCTTCCCTGTAACGCACAGCTGTCACATCCTGACCATAGAGAGCCTTTATTTTCTATGGTGGAGTAGGTCAGTGCGTGACTGGGGGGTTTATCTTTTCTACGTGGAGTTCTAGGTTGTTTTTTCTATGTTGGGTTTTGGTATGATTCCCAATTAGAGGCAGCTGGGTATCGTTGTCTCTAATTGGGGATCATACTTAAGTAGCATTTTTTCCACCTGTGGGTTATGGGATAATGTTTATGTTTGGAGTTAGTGCACATTGCACCTCTGTAGTCAGGGTTTGTTTGTTTATTGTTTTGTTCAGTTTCACTAATAATAAAGTATGTGGAACTCATGTCGCGCTGCGTCTTGGTCAGACCATTATTACGAACATCGTGACAACAGCGGTGAGATTGCCTGCAATGACAACAACCTCAGTCCGATGATGCCGTGACACACCGCCCCAGACCATCACGGACCCTCCACCTCCAAATCGATCCCGCTCCAGAGTACAGGCCTCGGTGTAAAGCTCATTCCTTTGACGATAAACGCAAATCCGACCATCACCCCTGGTGAGACAAAACCGTGACTCGTCAGTGAAGAGCATTTTTCAGACCTGCCTTACAACAGGCCTACAAGCCCTCAGTCCAGCCTCTCTCAGCCTATTGCGGACAGTCTGAGCACTGATGGAGGGATTGTGCGTTCCTGGTGTAACTCAGGCAGTTGTTGTTGCTATCCTGTACCTGTCCCGCAGGTGTGATGTTCGGATGTACCGATCCTGTGCAGGTGTTGTTACACGTGGTCTGCCACTGCGAGGACGATCAGCTGTCCGTGCTGTCTCCCTGTAGCGCTATCTTAGGCGTATACCTCCTTGCAGCATGCCTAAGGCACGTTCACGCAGATGAGCATGGACCCTGGGCCTCTTTCTATTGGTGTTTTTCAGTAGAAAGGCCTCTTTAGTGTCCTAAGTTTTTATAACTGTGACCTGAATTGCCTACCGTCTGTAAGCTGTTAGTGTCTTAACGACCGTTCCACAGGTGCATGTTCATTAATTGTTAATTGTTCATTGAACAAGCATGAGAAATAGTGTTTAAACCCTTTACAATGAATATCTGTGAAGTTCAATCATAAAAATCAAATTATCTTTGAAAGACAGGGTCCTGAAAAAGGGACGTTTCTTTTTTTGCTGAGTTTTGTGTTTTGCTCAAATTGTTTCATATGTTCATTCAACTAGATTATTTGGGGCATCTTAACTAAAGAAGTTTGTTGAACTAGATACAAACAAAGTGTAAAATACAATGGTTTCAACTTTGACATTCTGCAATGTTAATTTATACAGTAATTATTATTCAACATGTCCTCATGTGGGAATTGAACTCACAACCTCTTGGTTCACAGCAGACCAATCTTCCTGCTACGCCACCATGTCTGTATCAATGACTGATTTCATCTGTATTGCTACACGGTTGCACTTCAAAGTAAATCTCAGCTCAGTTAAAAGTACACTGGAAAATGTATTTTATTTATCATAGTGAATTAAGAGTGACAATAAAAACAAACATTAGACGATTATACAGAAAAAAACTATCAAATCAATAACGAAAGAATAGTCTGTTAATTGACACAGCAGGAAGCTCGGAATGCCGTGAACCAAGAGATTGTGAGTTCAAATCCCAGGTGAGGACCTACATTGTAGGTTAAAGGTGTTTGTAACCAGTTGCACAGCCTTTTTTTTAGTTAAGATGCCAAAAATGACCATTCCTAGTTGAATGAACATATGAGAAAAGTTGAGCAAACACATCATTTTAGTTGACTGAATTTCTGCCTACATTTTCTCAACTTTGAGCTAAGTTTGGGCCAACAGAACATTTTAAGTTAGTGAAACACTTGGGCCCTGGTTGAAATGGAATAGGGCGCCATTCAGGATACAGCCGGTCTAATGCTACGGTCTAATCCTACGGTCTAATGCTACGGTCTAATGCTACGGTCTAATGCTACGGTCTAATCCTATGGTCTAATGCTACTAATGCTACGGTCTAATGCTACGGTCTAATGCTACGGTCTAATGCTACTAATGCTACGGTCTAATGCTACGGTCTAATGCTACGGTCTAATGCTACTAATGCTACGGTCTAATGCTACAGTCTAATGCTACGGTCTAATGCTACTAATGCTACGGTCTAATGCTATGGTCTAATGCTATGGTCTAATGCTACGGTCTAATGCTACGGTCTAATGCTACTAATGCTACGGTCTAATGCTACGGTCTAATGCTACGGTCTAATGCTACTAATGCTACGGTCTAATGCTATGGTCTAATGCTATGGTCTAATGCTACGGTCTAATGCTACGGTCTAATGCTACGGTCTAATGCTACGGTCTAATGCTACTAATGCTACGGTCTAATGCTATGGTCTAATGCTACGGTCTAATGCTACGGTCTAATGCTACGGTCTAATGCTACGGTCTAATGCTACTAATGCTACGGTCTAATGCTATGGTCTAATGCTATGGTCTAATGCTACGGTCTAATGCTACGGTCTAATGCTACTAATGCTACGGTCTAATGCTACGGACTAATGCTACGGTCTAATGCTACGGTCTAATGCTACGGTCTTTTACTTGAGTTCCTGATAGGCTGATCAGAACTGTCAACCAAGACCTTGTGTTTAAGGTCAGACCACGCTTCTAATGAAGGTTAGTACTCGTCAATGGACCTGACCTGAAATTGATTGACTGTACTGGTTTCCTTTTGATCACGTGGACTGGGATATGTTCCGGGTAACCACTGAGAATAACATTGATGTATACACGGATATGGTGACTGAGTTCATCAGGAAGTGTATAGGGGATGTCGTTCCCACTGTGACTATTAAAACCTACCCAAACCAGAAACCTTGACTAGATGGCAGCATTCGCGCAAAACTGATAGAGCAAACCATTGCATTTAGCCATGGTAAGGTGACTGGGAATATGGTTGAATACAAACAGTGTAGTTATTCCCTCCGTAAGGCAATCAAACAGGCATCCTGTCGGGCTGTATCACTGAGGTATGGCAACTGCACCGCCCACAACCGCAGGGCTCTCCAGAGGGTAGTGTGGTCTGCCCAACGCATCACCGGGGGCAAACTACCTGCCCTCCAGGACACCTACATGTCACAGGAAGGCCATAAAGATCATTAAGGACATCAACCACCCGAGCCACTGCCTGTTCACCCCGCTATCATCCAGAAGGCGAGGTCAGTACAGGTGCATCAAAGCAGGGACCGAGAGACTGAAAAACAGCTTCTATCTCAAGGCCATCCTGTTAAATAGCCATCACTAGCCAGCTACAACCCAGCTACTCAACCCTGCACCTTAGAGGCTGCTGCCCTATAGACATGGAATCACTGGTCACTTTAATAATGGAACACTAGTCACTTTAATAATGGAACACCAGTCACTTTAATAATGTTTACATACTGCTTTACTCATCGCATATGTATATACTGTATTCTATTCTACTGTATTTTAGTCAATGCCAGTCTGACATTTCTTGTCCTAATATTTCTATATTTCTTAATTAATTTATTTTACTTTTATATTAGTGTGTATTGTAGTGAATTGTCAGATACTACTGCAGTATTCGAGCAAGGAACACAAGCATTTCACGACACCCGCAATAACACATGTGGGTATCAGTGTGGGTTTTTATATGTAGGTATCAGTATTTTGTCTCCCCCATACCCCAACTTCTTATCTTGCCAAATTTTTAAGCAGTTTTGTTTACACACCACCTTGACAGTATATACCAATACCAATACCAATACAATTTGATTTAATTCGAATTGAACCTCTGCTGGAACTACAGTATTCTCTGAGTGGTCAGTTTCCCGTGAGCCGACATGGGGAATTTTCACAATTCTTTCTTCATTATTTATAGATTTAAAAAAAGGAAAGTTATGTTTCCACCTTGTATTTCATTTCGAGGTGAAGTCTGTTGAAGGGCACACGTTTGAAAACATAGAACTGTATTCCATCTGATTCTGCTTCAGCTGTTATTTCTGAGAAAGATATGGATAGACAGACAGTGGACAGACACGGGTCTTATCCCCAGGACACTCACCCATGATCAGCTACATGTCCCAACCCTGTTCCTGGAGAACTACCATCCTGTAGGTTTTCGCTCCAACCCTGTTCCTGGAGAGATACCATCCTGTAGGTTTTCGCTCCAACCCTGTTCCTGGAGAACTACCATCCTGTAGGTTTTTCGCTCCAACCCTGTTCCTGGAGAGATACCATCCTGTAGGTCTTCATTCCAACCCTGTTCCTGGAGAGATACCCTCCTGTAGGTTTTCACTCCAGCCCTGTTCCTGGAGAGATACCATCCTGTAGGTTTTCATTCCAGCCCTGTTCCTGGAGAGCCAGCCTCCTGTAGATTTTCGCTCCAACCCGTTCCTGGAGAGCCAGCCTCCTGTAGGTTTTCGCTCCAACCCTGTTCCTGGAGAGCTACCCTCCTGTAGGTTTTCGCTCCAAACTCAGTTGTAACTAACCTGACTTATCTTATCAACCAGCTAATTATCAGAATCAGGTGAGCTCGATTCGGGTTGGAATGAAAAACCTACAAGACGGTAGCGCTACACCAGAAGAGGGTTGGAGAGCCCTGCCCTAGACACATGCTAGACCTTGAACAGAATATGCGACATTGAAAGTGCACAGAGATGTTTTGAGTATCATCAAGGAGACTGTGAGCATAACCTTTAGTGTTGCATTCAAAATGGCACCCTATTTCCTATGTAGTGCATTACTTTTGACCAGAACCCTATGTAGTGCACTACTTTTGACCAGAACCCTATGTAGTGCACTACTTTTGACCAGAACCCTATGCAGCGCGCTACAAAGATAATAAAGTGTCATTTGGAACGGGGAACATAACATTTATCATCCCATTTAAAGAACTAGGTTACATCCTGAACTCTATCACGAGGCCTAATGATGTCATAAACGTCTGGAGGACAAGAGTCTTCTCCCATTATCATCCATTAACAGTTTACACCAGTCACCATGCCTGACACAGCCCAGAACAGTATGACTACTAGATGATGCCAATACAACTAAAGTAGTCCTCTCTGTAATACTTAACGGTGTATTGATGTACCCATCCCTGCCTTGTAACTGACTAATCAATACATCTGAATGAGAAGTGACGCGTCAACGTGACGACCCAGTTATGAAGAGATATCTCCTCATTAATAATGGCGAAGAGACTGCATTCTGTTACACTGCTGGTAGGGTCTCTTGATTTGGACGTTTAATTTGATGCATTATGAACAGCTCTCAGTATATCATCCTTCATCCCCGTCAGTATTTATTGGCTCTGTGGTGTCCTTGTAAACACTGAACTCTGATCCTGATGTCTGACCATCTGGCCTGTGTGTCTGGCCCTTAGTGGAAGAGACATGGGGGACACGAACACATGGACACAGACAGAGCGAGAGAGAGCAATCAGAGGACATAGAGCTGTGGGGACTG
>NC_048578.1:33963271-34093271 GCF_013265735.2 Oncorhynchus mykiss
TTTGCTGCTTATGTTTTTTGTTTGACATTTGTCTTAGGTGTTTTCTAATTGTTTTACATTCATTATCAAACCATTTGTCAGTAACATTTTGATTTTTGCTTCTGATGTTGCATTGCTTTGGTTTTCTCAAATTTGCTTTCAATGCTGCTTTTTGTAATATGCAGTTGATGTTTTGGGTAGCTGAATTGACACCATCTTTATTGTTTTGGTACTGTGAGTTATTGAAAAACTGTATAGAGTTCATCATTTCATTTGAGTTCAATGTTTCAATGAATGCCTCTGCACTGTTTGGAGCCCATCTGAACGATTGGTTTATGTTGTAAAGTTTATTGGGCTGTTTTTTTGAATGAATATTGCCGGTTAATTTCTTCAGAAACACGTTGATCTGACTGTGATCTGACAATGGTGTCTGTGGTCTGACAGTGAATGCACTAATGGAGGAAGGGTCAATGTCAGTGATGGCATAATCGACTACACTTGTCCCAAGAGCTGAGCAGTAAGTAAACTGACCTAAAGAGTCCCCTCTGATTCTACCATTAAGCATGTACAGGCCTAAGGCTCGACAGAGATGTACTAACTCTTTTCCATTTTTGTTCAGTATTTGGTCAGGACTGTTTCTACTATTTATAATAGGGCTACTGTACAAGGAGGGGTGTCCAAATATGTGGTGGTTACCTCCCGCATCAGTGTAGTCAGGCTCAGAACCTGTTCTTGCATTGAAATCTCCACAAAGAAGCACTTTACCCTGCGCCTGAAATGTAATGATTTCTGTCTGGAGATTGTCAAAAAACTGATCATCATAATATGATGAATCTGAAGGAGGAGCATAAGCTGCACATATGTATACATCATTGTCACAATAGATTGTACCTTTGTTAAGTTTTAGCCAAATGTGAGTGGTACCTTTTTTCATTTCATTCAGTGCTAAGTCCTGCTTATGCCAAATGATGATTCCACCTGAGTCTCGGCCCCGTTTAACATTTTTATGTTTGATTGATGGTAGTAAACTTTCTCTATAGCCTGAGGGACACTGAGTATCTATGTCTCCACGACACCATGTTTCCAGTAGGATTATGATGTCCTGTCCCTTGATGTTTTTAATCAATTCTGGATTAGTTGTTTTATAACCAAAATGTGAAGAGTATAGGCCCTGGATATTCCAAGAGCTGATAGTTAATGATCTCATTTATTATAAGTGATATTCACTGGTTTGAGTAAAGTACATCGAAAAAAACAAAAAAAATAAAATATGTATATATACACATATACATACATATATACACATATACATACATATATACATACACATACATACACATATATACATACACATACATATACACACATACATACATACATACATACATACACACACACACACACACATACATACACACACACACACATACATACATACATATATATACATATATATACACATACACATACATATATATATATATATATATATACACACATACATGCACATACACATATACACACATACATACATACATACACACACACGTGCACACACACACACACACACACACACCATTACATATAATAATTATTATAATACCGGTGTCAATACATTTAGGAATATTTGTAAACAAATGAATAAGAATGGAATAAGATTGCATTGTACTTATGTTATGTGCAATCTGCAACCCTGTGTGTTTGTGTGTGTGTGTGTGCGCGTGCGTGCCCGTGTGTGAATTAAAGGGACTGTCTAGCTCAGTAGTCTGCATATTAGTTGCAGTAGTTGGCGCACCTCTCCTATCTCTGATTGTTCTAGGGGTCTTCTGCCAGAGGTTACCTCAGCATATGTAGGCTGACGATCTAATTGATACATGGTGTGGACTGCATCGTGTGGTCTACTTCCCTGAAGGGCAGTGTTCTGACCGACCCTGGAGTAGTGGTCAGAGCTGTGTTGTGATGGGCTGGGTCTAGTAGAGCTGTGTTGTGATGGGACAGGTCTAGTAGAGCTGTGTTGTGATGGGCCGGGTCTAGTAGAGCTGTGTTGTGATGGGCCGGGTCTAGTAGAGCTGTGTTGTGATGGGCCGGGTCTAGTAGAGCTGTGTTGTGATGGGCCGGGTCTAGTAGAGCTTTGTTGTGATGGGCCAGGTCTAGTAGAGCTGTGTTGTGATGGGCCAGGTCTAGTAGAGCTGTGTTGTGATGGGCCGGGTCTAGTAGAGCTGTGCTGTGTTGGGCCTGGTCTAGTAGAGCTGTGCTGTGTTGGGCCTGGTCTAGTAGAGCTGTGCTGTAATAAGCCATGTCTGGCTCTTTTCTCCTCGGGATGGTGGAGGTACTGTTGTTTCAGAAGGTGGGGCGGGGGACCTTTGTTGCTGGGGTGATGGGTGTGTGGGTCCCTGCCAAGTGTTGCATCTTTTAGGTCCTTGGCAAAGGTTCTGATACTGTCCTGATCAAGATGTATATTATCATATAAGTGTTGACATGTCAGAGTGGGGTGGTGAGCCGTTCTGACGTTGAGCAGTGAGGCACAGTCCACAGTGATCTGTTGATTTATTTTGTCGATCAACTTTTCTGGGAAGTCTTTTCTTGGTAGGAGGGTGGACACAACTATATTGGTTGTTGGGAACATAGCCTGTGCCCGTTCTGCCACTCTTCTCACTGCCCCAGATACATTTTCACCTTTGGCATGAAGGTCGTTTGTGCCAGTGTGGATGATGATGTTGTCAGGGGTGTCAATCCTGGTCTGACTGAGTAGCTGCATTGCACTCTCAGTTGTAGGACACCAGAACTTATACACCTGGTGTCTAGGGAATAATCTTTCCTGGACTAAGAACTTCCCATTTGAATCAATTAGAATTGCAGTTGTGGGTGATTGTCTGGGTGGAGCAGACTGGGAGGCTGGTATTCTGACCTGGGCTGGAGCAGACTGGGAGGCTGGTAGGTTAACCTGGGCTGGAGCAGACTGGGAGGCTGGTATTCTGACCTGGGCTGGAGCAGACTGGGAGGCTGGTAGGTTGACCTGGGCTGGAGCAGACTGGGAGGCTGGTAGGTTAACCTGGGCTGGAGCAGACTGGGAGGCTGGTATTCTGACCTGGGCTGGAGCAGACTGGGAGGCTGGTAGGTTGACCTGGGCTGGAGCAGACTGAGAGGCTGGTAGGTTGACCTGGGCTGGAGCAGACTGGTAGGCTGGTGCAGTGTCATCCGGCTGTGTAGTGGAGGCCATGCTGGTCTCAGGTTCTGCTTGTGTTGTACCAAGCTGGTGGACATGTTTTCTAGATGCAGAGGACACAATGACTCTCTGCCGGTTGAGGGTGTCAATGTACCTCTCTTTTTGTTCGAGCTCCTTTCTAGTTGTGCTCAGATGGTCTCTGAGGTCATCATTTGTCTGACTCAGCTTGTCCATTCTGCTTTCTAATGTAGCTATGGATGCTCTGCTCTCCTCCCTGAACTGTTTCATCTCTTCTTTGAGTTTCTGGACAGTGTCCTCCTCTTGAAGCTTCTTCTCTCTGAGTTCTATGACCTCTGCTTCGACTAGAGAGAGGGTGTTGTGGAAACGTTGCATAGCAGGTGTTCTTATTGAAATTGTCATGTCCTTGACTCTGTCTGCTGCAGGTGAGGTAGGTAAAGGGACGTTGAGGGCTTCCTGCTGGGTCACAGAGACCATTGGGGTCTGCTTTTCTCCATCTCCCTCCTTGACTTTTTCCTCATTTTCTGAGATGATGTCAGCGTCTTCTTTTAGGGTAGCAAACCTATTCTCAAAAGCCTGGAGGCTTGAATCATTGCCTTGTATCAATACAGTTCCATTATTATATAAGTTTACTGTTTGATATGTGTTGCTCTGGTCAGCTTCTTCAAAAATGCTGATCTGACATCCTTGGCTGATGCCCCTCTTTTTTGAGAAAGGGAAATGGTTGCAAATAACCTTTTTCCATATGTTCCCTCGATTGGTATTAAAAATTAAATTTGCTCTTGTTTTGTAACTGGTAAGATCTGCAAACAGGCATTCATGGTTCTGTCCCATCAACAAACCTTTGAAACTTTTCTTAGCTTTCTCTGTTTGGATGTCTGGTGGGTAAACAATTTCCATAGCAACGCTGGTGATGTTGGCTACAATGTTGCAATAGAAGTGCTGTTTCTTGTATAATGCTCTCTTGTTTCTTCAGAGGACTGTTTCACTTTGTTGTCCTTTTTTCTTTTCCTTTTTCTTCTGTCCTTATTTTGTCCTTATTTTGTCTTCCTTTCTTCTGTTAACTAGATATTTTTTTTGTTATTCTTTGTAAGCTAGCTAGCTTCTTCCAGGAGAGTCCCTAGCAACTGCTTAGCAACATGTAAACAATTCAGCTAACAATTCAGCTACAATTGATTCAGCTAGCTAAGATAACTGTATAATTTTATGAAAAATAGTTACTTTTTCAAAATCCTGTCTTTTTGGTTTGTTGCTTGTATTGTCTTCTATTGAGTCTTGCAGTTTTCTTTTGATTTTTTCGATGTACTTCACTCTAAAAAACCATTTAAATCTCAATATATACAGGAGCTCATTTTTCAGCAGCTGCTCAATTTGGAACTCCGGAACTCTCTCTCTCTCCCTTTCTCTCTCTCTTCCTTTCTCTCTCTCTCTCTCTCTCTCTCTCTCTCTCTCTCGCTCTCTCCCCCTCTCTCTCTCACACACATACACACTCCATTGTAGACCGTAAGGGCTTCTCATGGTCCCTTCCATCTGCAGAATCTATCTTCCTGGGAAGAGAAGAAAGCCTGCAAATCTTGTCGAGCTCAGCGAGTATGGAGCCGCACACCGTATATGAACGCTGCATTAATGCCTGGGGGGGACTATTGTTTTTCACGCGCAGTGACATCACAATACAGACATGACTCACAGTAGATCATTCTTAACCTGTCAGATCTTCTCTTTCCACACATCAACAAAAGTCAACTAATAACCATGATGCTACCAAAACCAACTACACTACAGTACTGCAGCGTGATACACTACAGCTGGAGCATATTCATATGCCTCTGAATGTCTGTCAACCAACACACAAACAGCGCAGACTAGGTCTCTGTCCTAAATTGAACCCTATTCACTACATAGTGTACTATCACACCTTGGTCTGTTTCACCTGTCTTTGTGCTTGTCTCCCACCAGGTGTCTCCCATCTCCCCCCCTATTATCCCCTATGTTTTTATACCTGTGTATTCTGTTTGTCTGTTGGCAGTTCATCTTATCCCGTCAAGTCCCACCAGCATGTTCCTGTGCTTCCTGTGCTTCCTGTGCTCTAGTTTTTGTTTTTCTTCATCTTCCCAGTTCTGACGTTTCTGCCTGTCCTGACCCTGATCCTACCTGCCGTCCTGTACCTGCCTGAATTTGAATTGGGTTACGACTCTCTGCCTGCCTTGACTTACCTTTTGCCTGCCCCTTAGTTCTATAATAAACTCTGAGACTCGTACTGTCCGCCTCCTGTGTCAGCATCTGGGTCGTAGCCTGAGTCGTGATAGTGTACTACTTTGGACCAGGGCCCATCGATCCACATAACTTTAGGTACACAGCCCCCTGTTCAACCAAAACACATCCAAAGAGAAGCACATATTCCCTATGTAGCGCACTGCTTTTGACCAGAGCCCTATTGGTATGAAGTGGACTAAAGGCTGCAGGAAATAAGATTCTACTTGGAATGTAGCCTCATGTGAAAGGTGTGGCTGACTTTTCCAGAAGCCGTCTGATTCTCCAACTGATTGTTGTTGGCTGCTTGGATGAGGGGCGTGTCCTGCGTGCTTTAGTTGAGCCCTCAGTCACCAGCTTGCCAAACTCACTTCTATTACTTTCAGTGGTTTTCTGACTTGCTTTGTCTCCCTTGGTTGGAACTATTTATTTTTCTAACTGTACATTCTATATTGAGCACTGCAGCAAAACATGGGCCATTTGTTTAAGATGAAAGCAGTTACTCTAAGAACTGTGTGTGTGTGTGTGTGTGTGTGTGTGTGTGTGTGTGTGTGTGTGTGTGTGTGTGTGTGTGTGTGTGTGTGTGTGTGTGTGTGTGCGTGCGTGCGAGGGCGTGCGAGGGCGTGCGAGGGCGTGCGTGTGCGTGTGTGTGTGTGTGTGTGTGTGTGTGTGGGCAACACAAATAAAACAATGTACCCTAAATATCCATTGGTAATAGTTCACCAACTATTTGACCGCAAACTTGCGAAGGGACGCTGACAGTGTTCCCAATGTTTTGTGACAAGGTAATGCTGCCCCCCTGTGGTTCTGCCACAGCGTAGCATATCCAAACAGAGGATGAAGGGTTCCTCATACTCATACTGTAATACTGTGAAAGGTTAAACCAAGGCCAAATTCCCAATATAGTGCACAATATATCTACACTACCGGTCCAAAGTTTTAGAACACCTTCTCATTCAAGGGTTTTTTGTTATTTTTACTATTTTCTACATCGTAGAATAATAGTGAAGACATCAAAACTATGAAATAACATCATGTAGTAACTAAAAAACCAGCTTCACCTGGAATGATTTTCCAACAGTCTTGAAGGAGTTCCCACATATGCTGAGCACTTGTGGCTGCTTTTCCTTCACTCTGCGGTCCGACTCATCCCAAACCATCTCAATTTGGTTGAGGTTGGGGGATTGTGGAGGCCAGGTCATCTGATGCAGCACTCCATCACTCTCCTTCTTGGTCAAATAGCCCTTACACAGCCTGGAGGTGTGTTGGGTCATTGTCCTGTTGAAAAACACATGATAGTCCCACTAAGTGTAAACCAGATGGGATGGTGTATCGCTGCAGAATACTGTGGTAGCCATGCTGGTTAAGTGTGCCTTGAATTCTCAATAAATCACAGACAATGTCACCAGCAAAGCACCCCCACACCATCACACCTCCTACTCCATTCTTCACGGTGGGAACAACACATGCAGAGATCATCCGTTCACCTACTCTGCATCTCATAAAGACACTGCGGTTGGAACCAAAAATCTCAAATTTGGACTCATCAGACCAAAGGACAGATTTCCACCGGTCTAATGTCCTTTGCTCATGTTTCTTGGCCCACGCAAGTCTCTTCTTATTATTGGTGTCCATTAGTAGTGGTTTCTTTCCTGAAATTCGACCATGAAGGCCTGATTCACGCAGTCTCGTCTAAACAGTTGACATGAGTCTGTTACTTCAACTCTGTGAAGCATTTATTTGGGCTGCCAAGAGTGTGCAAAGCTGTCATCAAGGCAAAGTGTGGCTATCCAGACCCAGACACTTGGATCTATCTATGTGAAGCTATCCACACCCAGACACTTGGATCTATCTATAGGAAACTATCCACATCCAGACACTTGGATCTATATGTACAGTTCCTTCAGGAAGTATTCAGATCCCTTGATTTTTTTCAAATTTTGTTACGTGCAATGGAGATGCTGAGAGTCGAGAAGCAGGTGAAACGTTTAATTAAACAACCAACATGGAATGAGACAACATAACAGTAGTGTCTACGCATAAACACAGGAACAACACTGACTGGAGAAAGACCTAAGGGAGTGCCAGATTAAGGGGAAGTAATAAGTGAGGTAATGGAGTCCAGGTGTGTCTGATGATGACGTGCAGGTGTGAGTAATGATTGATGCCAGGTGTGAGTAATGATTGATGCCAGGTGTGAGTAATGATTGATGCCAGGTGTGAGTAATGATTGATGCCAGGTGTGAGTAATGATGGATCCTAGAACCGGTGGTTAGTATATCCCGGCAACGTTGAACTCCGGAGGGGAGATGTGGGAGTAGACATGACAGTATTCCCCTCGCCCCCAACTCACGACCCCAGCCGCAGGACGATGACAACCAGAGGGATGGCCCCGATGACAAGGAGCAGGCTGGTCAGGGACACGAAGATGGACATCACAGATGATGTTGGGATCCAGAATGTCCTCCACCAGAACCCAACACCACTCCTCTGGGCCACTCCTCTGGGCCAAATCTGCAGCAATCTACACACAACAATAACAAAGTAAAAACAGTTTTTTTGACATTTTACCACACTTATTTAAAATAGAAAACAGAAATACCTTATTTACATAAGTATTCAGACCCTTTAATTTGAGACACATATTGAGCTTAGGTGCATCATGTTTCCATTGATCATCCTTGAAATGTTTCTACAACTTGATTGGAGTCCACCTGTGGTAATTTCAGTTGATTGGACATGATTTACACCTGTCTCATTTTCACCTGTCTCAGTGGACTAATGCATTGAGGACTCCGGGGTGACGCCACAGTCCAAGAATATGGGGATTGTGGCTCAGATGCACAAGGAACATCTCTCTCCAGAATGCGCTCTCTCCCGCCATTTCATGGGTTCACAGTTTCATAAAAGGCACACAATTGTCAATGAAAGGTCCCACAGTTGACAGTGCATGTCACAGCAAAATCCAAGCCTTGAGGTCAAAGGAATTGTCCATAGAGCTCTGAGACAGGATTGTTTCGAGGCACAGATCTGGGGAAGGGTACCAAGAAATCTGCAGCATTCACCCAAGAACACAGTGGCCTCCATCATTCTTAAATGGAAGAAGTTTGGAACCACCAACACTCTTCCTAGAGCTGGCCGGCGGAAAAACTTCACACTCCACCAATCAACTTCAGTTAAAATAGCTACCATCCCAACTTCATTCAAGGCTTCAATAGCCACTCTGTGCGATATGGCTGACCCGATAACACTGGAGATCCTTGTCAGAGAGCTGGCGAAATCATGTAAAAGTTTTGCAGAAAAACTCCCCGAATTTCTGAATAACTCACTGGCGGCTGCTCTGGCTCCAATTCAGGCAGCCGTGGAAACCAAAAGGCAGCAGAACTCACCAAATTACTGAACAACTCACTGGCCGTGGCTCTGGCTCCAATTCAGGCAACCACGGAAACTATAAGGGGTTCTGTGGCATCGCACACTACCACACTGGTAGAAGTTGAGTCCGGGCTGTCGGGCCACAGCGACCAACTCACTACGCTGGAAAGCAGGCTTGACGATGTGGCTGCCACCAACAGCTCTCCGCAGCTACAAGTGGAAGATTTGATTTCACGTTCAAAACGCCAGAATATCCGCGTGATTGGACTGCCAGTTCATGGCAGAGCTGTTCAAAGAGGTTTTGGGCGATAAGGCTTTTCCCAATCTTCCTGAACTCAATAGAGCCCACCGCAGCCTTGCACCGAAACCTCACCCAGGTGGCCGACCGTGTCCCATCATAGTGTGGTTCCATCGATACAAAGAAAAGGAGCTCGTCCTTCGGTGGGCAAGGGAACATGGCGACATCACTTTCCAAGGATTTATGTTCTAGCCTGGCGAAGAAACTGGCCCCATTCAATGACATCAAGTCCACTCTGTACAAGAAGGGATTCCGCTTTGGTCTAATCCCAGAACACTTACTCCTTCCGGGATGGCAAAAGCTATTTCTACATTCATGACCCAAATGGGTTGTGTTGATCCATGGCGTTTCCTCCACCCGGTCACAAAATACTTCTCCTACTTTTCTCATGTTCATCATGCCTAGAGCCCTTCTCCCCTAAGTTAAAACTACAGAATATTCTGCGATAGTGATTTCGGACCATTCCCCCCCCACATTCTGGATTTAGCTCTTGCTCTAAATGCAAAAATTGAAGATTGAATTGAAGATTTAACATTGTCTAACAAAGAATTCTGTGACATTATTTCGACCAACATAGATGTATTCATTCAAACAAATAAAAATGATGGGTCCTACCCATCTCTTTGGGAGACTTTCAAAGCTGCATTACGGGGAATTAATTATATGCAGATTGGCTGAAACTTCAAACTCCATTTAATCTGCTGGTAGAGCAGAATTTCTGTTGCAACGAACAAAGGGGACGTCCTAGGAATATGGTGACAAGGCCAGATATGGTGACAAGGCCAGATATGGTGACAAGGCCAGATATGGTGACAAGGCCAGATATGGTGACAACGCCAGATATGGTGACAACGCCAGATATGGTGACAAGGCCAGCCGCCTTTTGGCACACCAACCTAAAGACCAGTCGGCATCTCATCTCATCTCTCAGGTATATGACTCCTCCCGTAATCTTACAAGTGATCCCTCTAATATTAATTCAACTTTCGTGTAATTTTATTCTAGCCTCTACAAATCCTAACCCCGTCACATAATACGGCTATGGACAACTTGTGCCCCTACTGTCCTTGTGTCCTTCAAAGTCTACTGGAAACCCCATTGTGTGACCCATTGTGTGCTTTGAAGATCTGGAGACAATTTCGTCAACATTTTAGACTTTCTGCCCCTTCTCTTCTAAGCCCAATCTGTAACAATCACCTATTTTTACACTCCAAACACTACCAGGCTTTTGTTTTGTGGCGAGAGAGAGGTTTGGTATGTTTCAAATATTTATTTTTAGATGGGAAGTTTGGCAGTTTTAATGATCTCATAGCTAAATGTAGTCTGTCTCATTCTAATCTTTTCCGCAATTTTCAAGTCCGAATTCATTTTCCCACCTTTCCACAACTACCTCCAAAGACGTTGCAGGAAGAGACCCCCCCCCCCCCTACACACACACACACCCCGTGGAGTTGGCAAGGTCTGATTTCTGGATTATATGATATTATGCTGTTCTCTGAACTTGAACTTGACCTTGCAGATGACTGGTGGGGTGAGGCTTTACAGATGACTGGTGGGAGGAGGCTTTACAGATAACTGGTGGGGTGAGGCTTTACAGATGACTGGTGGGGTGAGGCTTTACAGATGACTGGTGGGAGGAGGCTTTACAGATGACTGGTGGGGTGAGGCTTTAGAGATGTCTGGTGGGGTGAGGCTTTACAGTTGACTGGTGGGATGGGGCTTTACAGATCACTGGTGGGGTGAGAATTTACAGATGACTGGTGGGAGGAGGCTTTACAAATGACTGGTGGGGTGAGGCTTTACTGATGACTGGTGGGGTGAGGCTTTACAGATGACTGGTGGGGTGAGGCTTTACAGATGTCTGGTGTGAAGAGGCTTTACAGATGACTGGTGGGAGGAGGCTTTACAGATGACTTGTGGGATGGGGCTTTACAGATGACTGGTGGGAGGAGGCTTTACAGATGGCTGGTGGGATGGGGCTTTACAGATGTCTGGTGGGAGGAGGCTTTACAGATGACTGGTGGGAGGATGCTTTACAGATGACTGGTGGGATGAGGCTTTACAGATGACTGGTGGGGTGGGGCTTTACAGACGGCTGGTGGGATGGGGCTTTACAGATGACTGGTGGGATGGGGCTTTACAGATGTCTGGTGGGATGGGGCTTTACAGATGACTGGTGGGAGGAGGCTTTACAGATGACTGGTGGGAGGAGGCTTTACAGATGTCTGGTGGGAGGAGGCTTTACAGATGACTGGTGGGAAGAGGCTTTACAGATGACTGGTGGGAGGAGGCTTTACAGATGACTGGTGGGAAGAGGCTTTACAGATGACTGGTGGGAAGAGGCTTTACAGATGACTGGTGGGAAGAGGCTTTACAGATGACTGGTGGGAAGAGTCTTTACAGATGACTGGTGGGAGGAGGCCCTAGTGTTAACTCCACATCCTCATGTGCTCGGTTAAGTTTCATTCAGTTCAAGGTCTTGCACAGAATTCACTACACCAAAGAAAAACATAGTAATGTGATAGATGTTCATTCACACCGAACCACCTGACCACAGCCATATGTTTTATTCGTGTTCTAAGCTGTCTGAGTGGTGTAAGAGGTGAGTAACTGTCTGCAGGGAAGTCAGGCGCAGGAGAGCAGAACTGGGTAACAACCGGAGCAGTTTAATGAGACAAAACCGACGGCACTCATAACATCAAAATATGGGTTGAAATAACCTGTAGCAAACCAGTCTATAATGCACATGCACTTTACAACAAACAATTCCACACACAGACATGGGGGGAACAGAGGGTTATATACACGTCACGTAATGAGGGAATGAAACCAGGTGTGGGAAAACAAGACAAAACAAATGGAAAATGAAAGGTGGATCGGCGATGGCTAGAAGACCGGTGACGTCGACCGCCGAACGCCGCCTGAACAAGGAAAGGAACCGACTTCGGCGGAAGTCGTGACAATTGGTCATCCTTTTTAATACTCTCTCTAAAATTCTAGATCTTGACCTGCAGCCTTGCCCTCTGATAGCTATATTTGGAGTTCCATCTTTGTTGCCTAGTCTCACTAAAAGTAAAGTGGAAGTTGTAGCGTTTGCCTCCCTTAGAGCCCGCCAGTAGATCTTGCTTAGCTGGAAATCCTTCAAACCTCCCACTTTATCATCCTGGTTGAAAGATCTAATGTCTTTTCTACACTTAGACAAAATGTAATATAGTATTTTGAGAGACTGTACTTTTAACTTTTTCTTGAGATGGCAGCATTTAATTTCCTTTTTTGAACAGTTGCCTTCTATTGATCAAGAGTATGAATTTCGGCCAACAGGGGATACGGGAGGGCGTGTGAGGGAAGGGATAGTATGTTGTGATATTTTCTATCTATTTTTGTGCATGTGTATTTGTGTGCATATACAGTGGGGCAAAAAAGTATTTAGTCAGCCACCAATTGTGCAAGTTCTCCCACTTAAAAAGATGAGAGGCCTGTAATTTTCATCATTCAACCATGACAGACAAAATGAGAAAAAAAAATCCAGAAAATCACATTGTAGGATTTTTAATGAATATATTTGCAAATGATGGTGGAAAATAAGTATTTGGTCAATAACAAAAGTTTATCTCAATACTTTGTTATATACCCTTTGTTGGCAATGACAGAGGTCAAACGTTTTCTGTAATTCTTCACAAGGTTTTCACACACTGTTGCTGGTATTTTGGCCCATTCCTCCATGCAGATCTCCTCTAGAGCAGCTTCAACTCCCTCCAAAGATTTTCTATGGGGTTGAGATCTGGAGACTGGCTATGCCACTCCAGGACCTTGAAATGCTTCTTACGAAGCCACTCCTTTGTTGCCCGGGCGGTGTGTTTGGGATCATTGTCATGCTGAAAGACCCAGCCACGTTTCATCTTCAATGCCCCATGAATCTCACGATACATGGCCCCATTCATTCTTTCCTTTACACGGATCAGTCGTCCTGGTCCCTTTGCAGAAAAACAGCCCCAAAGCATGATGTTTCCACCCCCATGCTTCACAGTAGGTATGGTGTTCTTTGGATGCAACTCATCATTCTTTGTCCTCCAAACACGACGAGTTGAGTTTTTACCAAAAAGTTATATTTTGGTTTCATCTGACCATAAGACATTCTCCCAATCAACTTCTGGATCATCCAAACGCTCTCTAGCAAACTTCAGACGGGCCTGGACATGTACTTGCTTAAGCAGGGGGACACGTCTGGCACTGCAGGATTTGAGTCCCTGGCGGCGTAGTGTGTTACTGATGGTAGGCTTTGTTACTTTGGTCCCAGCTCTCTGCAGGTCATTCACTAGGTCCCCCCGTGTGGTTCTGGGATTTTTGCTCACCGTTCTTGTGATCATTTTGACCCCATGGGGTGAGATCTTTCGTGGAGCCCCAGATCAAGGGAGATTATCAGTGGTCTTGTATGTCTTCCATTTCCTAAAAATTGCTCCCACAGTTGATTTCTTCAAACCAAGCTGCTTACCTATTGCAGATTCAGTCTTCCCAGCCTGGTGCAGGTCTACAATTTTGTTTCTGGTGTCCTTTGACAGCTCTTTGGTCTTGGCCATAGTGGAGTTTGGAGTGTGACTGTTTGAGGTTGTGGACAGGTGACTTTTATACTGATAAGTTCAAACAGGTGCCATTAATACAGATAACGAATGGAGGACAGAGGAGCCTCTTAAAGAAGAAGTTACAGGTCTGTGAGAGCCAGAAATCTTGCTTGTTTGTAGGTGACCAAATACTTGTTTTCCACCGTAATTTGCAAATAAATTCATAAAAAATCCTACAATGTGATTTTCTGGAATTGTTTTTCTCATTTTGTCTGTCATAGTTGAAGTGTACCTATGATGAAAAGTACAGGCCTCTCTTATCTTTTCAAGTGGGAGAACTTGCACAATTGGTGGCTGACTAAATACTGTATATAAGTTGCAAAGAAAAAGCCATATCTCAGACTGGCCAATAAAAAGAAAAGATTAAGATGGGCAAAGAACACAGACACTGGACAGTTGAACTCTGCCTAGAAGACCAGCATCCCATAGTCCGCTCTTCACTGTCGACGTCGAGACTGGTGTTTTGTGCTGCTTTTGTGCTGCTTTTGATACCATCGATCACCACATTCTTTAGGAGAGATTGTAAACCCAAATTGGTCTACACGGACAAGTTCTGGCCTGGTTTAGATCTTATCTGTCGGAAAGATATCAGTTTGTCTCTGTGAATGGTTTGTCCTCTGACAAATCAACTGTAAATTTTGGTGTTCCTCAAGATTCCGTTTTAGGACCACTATTGTTTTCACTATATATTTTACCTCTTGGGGATGTCATTCGAAAACATAATGTTAACTTTCACTGCTATGCGGATGACACACAGCTGTACATTTCAATGAAACATGGTGAGGCCCCAAAATTGCCCTCGCTAGAAGCCTGTGTTTCAGACATAAGGAAGTGGATGGCTGCAAACGTTCTACTTTTAAACTCCGACAAAACAGAGATGCTTGTTCTAGGTCCCAAGAAACAAAGAGAACTTCTGTTGAATCTGACAATTAATCTTAATGGTTGTACAGTCGTCTCAAATAAAACTGTGAAGGACCTCGGCGTTATTCTGGACCCTGATCTATATTTTGACGAACATATCAGGACTGTTTCAAGGACAGCTTTTTTCCATCTACGTAACGGCGGAGATCTTTGTGGGCTATACTCGGCCTTGTCTCAGGATGGTAAGTTGGTGGTTGAAGATACCCATGTAGTGGTGTGGGGGCTGTGCTTTGGCAAAGTGGGTGGGGTTATATCCTGCCTGTTTGGCCCTGTTCGGGGGTATCATAGGATGGGGCCACAGTGTCTCCTGACCCCTCCTGTCTCAGCCTCCAGTATTTATGCTGCAGTAGTTTATGTGTCGGGGGGCTCATGTCAGTTTGTTATATCTGGAGTACTTCTCCTGCCCTATCCGGTGTCCTGTGTGAATTTAAGTATGCTCTCTCTAATTCTCTCTTTCTCTCTTTCTTTCTCTCTCTTGGAGGACCTGAGCCCTAGGACCATGCCTCAGGACTACCTGGCATGAGGACTCCTTGCTGTCCCCAGTCCACCTGGCCATGCTGCTGCTCCAGTTTCAACTGTTCTACCTGTGATTATTAGTATTTGACCATGCTGGTCATTTATGAACATTTGAACATCTTGGCCATGTTCTGTTATAATCTCCACCCGGCACAGCCAGAAGAGGACTGGCCACCCCACATAGCCTGGTTCCTCGCTAGGTTTCTTCCTAGGTTTTGGCCTTCATAGGGAGTTTTTCCTAGCCACCGTGCTTCTACACCTGCATTGCTTGCTGTTTGGGGTTTTAGGCTGGGTTTCTGTACATCACTTTGAGATATCAGCTGATGTACGAAGGGCTATATCAATACATTTGATTTGATTTGATTTTCTGGGTACTATTTAATGAAGCTTCCAGTTGACGACCTGTGAGGCGTCTGTTTCTCAAACTAGACACTCTAATGTACGTGCCCTCTTGCTCAGTTGTGTAACTGGGCCTCCCACTCATCTTTCTATCCTGGTTAAGGATAGTTTGCGGTGTTCTATGAAGGGAGTAGTACACAGCGTTGTATGAGATCTTCAGTTTCTTGCCAATTTTTCGCATGGAATAGCATTAATTTCTCAGAACAAGAATAGACTGACGAGTTTCAGAAGAATGTTCTTCGTTTCTGGGCATTTTGAGCCTGTAATTGAACTCACCAATGCTGATGCTCCAGATACTCAACTTGTCTAATGAAGGCCAGTTTAATTGCTTCTTTAATCAGTACAACAGTTTCAGCTGTGCTAGCATAATTGAAAAAGGGTTTTCTAATGATCAATTAGCCTTTTAAAATGATGAACTTGGATTAGCTAACACAACGAGCCATTTGAACACAGTGATGGTTGCTGATAATGGGTCTATGTATTCCATTCAAAATCAGCCATTTCCACATTAACAATGTCTACTGCATTTCTGATCAATTTGATGTTATTTTAATGGACAAAAATCTGCTTTTCCTTCAAAAACAAGGACATTTCAAAGTGACCACAAACTTTTGAACGGTAGTGTATAAACATGCACAAAAATGTATATTTATATATCATTATTTCCAATTGTATGTGTACATTTATTTGATTTTTGTATGTATGCTGCTTTTGTTGTTAATGGGAGGAAGGTATTTCAATAAGTACAGTGCCTTGCGAAAGTATTCGGCCCCCTTGAACTTTGCGACCTTTTGCCACATTTCAGGCTTCAAACATAAAGATATAAAACTGTATTTTTTTGTGAAGAATCAACAACAAGTGGGACACAATCATGAAGTGGAACGACATTTATTGGATATTTCGAACTTTTTTAACAAATCAGAAACTGAAAAATTGGGCGTGCAAAATTATTCAGCCCCCTTAAGTTAATACTTTGTAGCGCCACCTTTTGCTGCGATTACAGCTGTAAGTCGCTTGGGGTATCCAACCTCACTGAGCTCTATCAGTTTTGCACATCGAGAGACTGAATTTTTTTCCCATTCCTCCTTGCAAAACAGCTCGAGCTCAGTGAGGTTGGATGGAGAGCATTTGTGAACAGCAGTTTTCAGTTCTTTCCACAGATTCTCGATTGGATTCAGGTCTGGACTTTGACTTGGCCATTCTAACACCTGGATATGTTTATTATTGAACCATTCCATTGTAGATTTTGCTTTATGTTTTGGATCATTGTCTTGTTGGAAGACAAATCTCCGTCCCAGTCTCAGGTCTTTTGCAGACTCCATCAGGTTTTCTTCCAGAATGGTCCTGTATTTGGCTCCATCCATCTTCCCATCAATTTTAACCATCTTCCCTGTCCCTGCTGAAGAAAAGCAGGCCCAAACCATGATGCTGCCACCACCATGTTTGACAGTGGGGATGGTGTGTTCAGCTGTGTTGCTTTTACGCCAAACATAACGTTTTGCATTGTTGCCAAAAAGTTCAATTTTGGTTTCATCTGACCAGAGCACCTTCTTCCACATGTTTGGTGTGTCTCCCAGGTGGCTTGTGGCAAACTTTAAACAACACTTTTTATGGATATCTTTAAGAAATGGCTTTCTTCTTGCCACTCTTCCATAAAGGCCAGATTTGTGCAATATACGACTGATTGTTGTCCTATGGACAGAGTCTCCCACCTCAGCTGTAGATCTCTGCAGTTCATCCAGAGTGATCATGGGCCTCTTGGCTGCATCTCTGATCAGTCTTCTCCTTGTATGAGCTGAATGTTTAGAGGGACGGCCAGGTCTTGGTAGATTTGCAGTGGTCTGATACTCCTTCCATTTCAATATTATCGCTTGCACAGTGCTCCTTGGGATGTTTAAAGCTTGGGAAATCTTTTTGTATCCAAATCCGGCTTTACACTTCTTCACAACAGTATCTCGGACCTGCCTGGTGTGTTCCTTGTTCTTCATGATGCTCTCTGCGCTTTTAACGGACCTCTGAGACTATCACAGTGCAGGTGCATTTATGCGGAGACTTGATTACCCACAGGTGGATTGTATTTATCATCATTAGTCATTTAGGTCAACATTGGATCATTCAGAGATCCTCACTGAACTTCTGGAGAGAGTTTGCTGCACTGAAAGTAAAGGGGCTGAATAATTTTGCACGCCCTATTTTTCAGTTTTTGATTTTTAAAAAAAGTTTGAAATATCCAATAAATGTCGTTCCACTTCATGATTGTGTCCCACTTGTTGTTGATTCTTCACAAAAAAATACAGTTTTATATCTTTATGTTTGAAGCCTGAAATGTGGCAAAAGGTCGCAAAGTTCAAGGGGGCCGAATACTTTCGCAAGGCACTCTATAGGGGATAAAAGGACGTATCTGTTCAATTTGTAATTTGTATTTCTTTATATATCCAATATTTATATATATATATATATATATATATATATATATATATTTGGGACACAAACAACAGTGTGTAGATTGATGAGGGAAAAATACATTTTAATCCACAATTTGAGTTAGACCTGCCTGCGTAACGCTAGTGGGATGTTCAAAGAGAAGAGTGGAGATAACATCTTGCTGTCTAAACCTTCGGCAGGATACTGACAAGGCAAGGGGATATTCTTCAACAGAATACGGATCATTTCAAATCAAATCAAATCAAATGTATTTATATAGCCCTTCTATATCAGCTGATATCTCAAAGTGCTGTACAGAAACCCAGCCTAAAACCCCAAACAGCATGCAATGCAGGTGAAGAAGCACAGTGGCTAGGAAAAACTCCCTAGAAAGGCCAAAACCTAGGAAAAAACCTAGCGAGGAACCAGGCTATGAGGGGTGGCCAGTCCTCTTCTGGCTGTGCCGGGTGGAGATTATAACAGAACATGGTCAAGATGTTCAAATGTTCATAAATGACCAGCATGGTCAAATAATAAAAATCACAGTAGTTGTTGAGGGTGCAGCAAGTCAGCACTTCAGGAGTAAATGTCAGTTGGCTTTTCACAGCCGATCATTAAGAGTATCTCTACCACTCCTGCTGTCTCTAGAGAGTTGAAAACAGCAGGTCTGGGACAGGTAGCACGTCCGGTGAACAGGTCAGGATTCTATAGCCGCAGGCAGAACAGTTGAAACTGGAGCAGCAGCACGGCCAGATGGACTGGGGACAGAAAGGAGTCATCATGCAATTGGCTCATTCATCCCCCTCCTCTCCCCTGTAACTATTCCCCAGGTCGTTGCTGCAAATCAGAACGTGTTCTCAGTGAACTTACCTGGTAAAATAACGGATAAATAAATCAATAAAATGCCAGGTAGTCCTGAGGCATGGTCCTAGGGCTCAGGTCCTCCGAGAGAGAGAAAGAAAGAGAGAAAGAGAGAAGCATACTTAAATTCACACAGGACACCGGATAAGACAGGAGAAGTACTCCAGATTTAACAAACTGACATGAGCCCCCCGACACATAAACTACGGCAGCATAAATACTGGAGGCTGAGGAAGGAGGGGTCAGGAGACACTGAGGCACCATCCGACGATACCCCCGGACAGGGCCAAACAGGCAGGATATGACCCCACCCACTTTGGATATCAACAGACCACCAACTTACCATCCTGAGACAAGGCAGAGTATAGCCCACAAAGATCTCCGCCACGGCACAACCCGCAAGGGGGGGGCGCCAACCCAGACAGGAAGATCACGTCAGTGACTCAACCAACTCAAGTGACATACCCCTCCTAGGGACGGCATGAAAGAGCACCAGTAAGACAGTAACTCAGCCCCTGTAATAAGGTTAGAGGCAGAGAATCCCAGTGGAAAGAGGGGAACTGGCCAGGCAGAGACAGCAAGGGTGGTTCGTTGCTCCAGAGCCTTTCCGTTCATCTTCACACTCCTGGGCCAGACTACACTCAATCATATGACCCACTGAAGAGATGAGTCTTCAGTAAAGACTTAAAGGTTGAGACCGAGTCTGCGTCTCTGACATGGGTAGGCAGACCGTTCCATAAAAATGGAGCTCTATAGGAGAAAGCCCTGCCTCCAGCTGTTTGCTTATAAATTCTAGGGACAATTAGGAGCCCTGCGTCTTGTGACCGTAGCATACGTGTAGGTATGTACGGCAGGACCAAATCAGAGAGATAGGTAGGAGCAAGCCCACGTAATGCTTTGTAGGTTAGCAGTAAAACCTTGAAATCAGCCCTTGCTTTGACAGGAAGCCAGTGTAGGGAGGCTAGCACTGGAGTAATATGATAATTTTTTTTGGTTCTAGTCAGGATTCTAGCAGCCGTATTTATCACTAACTGAAGTTTATTTAGTTCTTTATCCGGGTAGCCGGAAAGAAGAGCATTGCAGTAGTCTAACCTTGAAGTAACAAAAGCATGGATTAATTTTTCTGCATCATTTTTAGGCAGAAAGTTTCTGATTTTTGCAATGTTAACGTAGATGGAAAAAAGATGTCCTTGAAACAGTCTTGATATGTTCGTCAAAAGAGAGATCAGGGTCCAATCAGCGGATTTCATCATGGAATCAAAGAGTAAATAATGAGTATGTGAAGAAGGAACCTGCTGATGTAATAAAACAATCTTCTGATGTCATAAAATCTGATAATTCAGTCAACCATTCTTTACCATTTAGAATACTTTCCTAAGGCACTGTAGGAAGCTATCCACACCCAGACAGGCGGCAGGTCTGGTTGCCAGGAAGTGCTTTGAAATGCTAGTCATGGCTCACATCAACACCATCATCCCGGAATCCCTAGACCCACTCCAATTCGCATACCGCCCCAACAGATCCAAAGATGATGTAATCTCTATTGCACTCCACACTGCCCTTTCCCACCTGCACAAAAGGAACACCTTTGTGAGAATGCTATTCAGATAACAGCTCAGTGTTCAACACCATAGTGCCGTCAAAGCTCATCACTAAGCCAAGGACCCTGGGACTAAACACCTCCCTCTGCAACTGGATCCTGGACTTCCTGACGGGCTGCCCTCAGGTGGTATATATCCATGTGCTCATATCCCCGAGCTGACAAGGTACAAATCTGTCGTTCTGCACCTGAACAGGCAGTTAACCCACTGTTCCTAGGCCGTCATTGTAAATAAGAATTTGTTCTTAACTGACTTGCCTAGATAAATAAAGGTAAAATAAATAAAAATAAATAAACATATTGGTTACTGTTAAAGTGGCAATCAGCAGTTCAAGCGTCCCCCGTCCCCCAGCCCCCGTCCCCCACCCCCCACCCCCCGTCCCCCGTCCCCCACCCCCCGTCCCCCGCCCATGTTTCGGTAAAAAGCCGAGGGACGGGTCTGGAGAAATGTAACCACTCTCAAATTCATAGACAGAGATATGGATGCAAAGACTGACCATCCATGGTATCAACATTATCCTTTGAACCATGTTTTTAGGCTGTAAAGTGTTTGTTTACATTTACTTTGTTTACAAACATTGGAGTAAAACAAGCTTATACTTTGGGTTCTGATGGGGTACGACAGTTGAACTAAGCTCATGAGGCTTTTATAAGGTATAATCTTCAAGAATCAATGGGTACATATCATTAATTCACAAGTCCAAAATTGTATGTAGCAATTGAAGATTGCCCTTTTAAAGCTACAGCAGGGTTGAGTCCTGACTCTAATCTTTGACAGGATGCAATAGAGATAACAATCTCATACACACTCACTCTGAAACAGCAGCATCGACAACAGAGCGGTGATAGAGAACAACATTTATTTAATTAACAGTCATCAACATGGTCTAGTTGGTGCCGTTTCGACCAATACTGAAGGATCAGTAGTCTTGATAAATCCCTAAAGCGTATTGCCTGATGTTTCAGTTAGTAATGGTTGACTGAATTATCACCCTAATTCCAACAGATTTTATGACATCAGCAGGTTCCTTCTTCACACACTCATCAATTTACTCTTTGATTCCGTGATGAAATCTGCTGAAATTATCTAGTGGTATTTAGTCATATTCTGTAGAAGAATATCCCCTTGCCTTGTCAGTATCCTGCCGAAGGTTTAGACAGCAAGATGTTATCTCCGCTCTTCTCTTTGAACATCCCACTAGCGTTACGCAGGCAGGTCTACCTCAAATTGTGGATTAAAATGTATTTTTCCCTCATCAATCTACACACAATACCCCAAAATGATGAAGCAAAAACAGTTTTTTTATGTTTAGAAAAATTAACTGAAATATTACTTTACATTAACTACCGGTCAAAAGTTTTAGAACACCTACTCATTCAAGGGTTTTATATTATTTTTGGTATTTTCTACTTTGTAAAATAATAGTGAAGACATCAACACTATGAAATAACACACATGGAATCATGTAGTAACCAAAAAATTATTAGGCAAATTAAAATATTATTTTAGATTTGAGAATATTCAAATAGCCACCCTTTGCCTTGATGACAGCTTTGCACACTCTTGGCATTCTTTCAACCAGCTTCATGAGGTTGTCACCTCGAATGCATTTCAATTAACAGGTGTGCCTTCTTAAAAGTGAAATTGTGGAATTTCTTTCCTTAATGCGTTTGAGTTGTGTCGTGACAAGGTAGGGGTGGTATACAGATGGTATACAGATGACAGCCCTATTTGTTAAAAGTCCATGTCCATATTATGGCAAGAACAGCTCAAATAAGCAAAGAGAAACGACAGTCCATCATTACATTAAGACATGAAGGTCAGTCCATCATTACATTAAGACATGAAGGTCAGTCCATCATTACTTTAAGACATGAAGGTCAGTCCATCATTACTTTAAGACATGAAGGTCAGTCCATCATTACTTTAAGACATGAAGGTCAGTCCATCATTACATTAAGACATGAAGGTCAGTCCATCATTACATTAAGACATGAAGGTCAGTCAATACGGAACATTTCAAGAGCAGTCTCAAAAACCATCAAGCGCTATAATGAAACTGGCTCTCATGAGGACCGCCACAGGAAAGGAAGACCCAGAGTTACCTCTGCTGTGATGAAACTGTCTCTAATGAGGACCGCCACAGGAATGGAAGACCCAGAGTTACCTCTGCTGTGATGAAACTGGCTCTAATGAGGACCCTCACAGGAATGGAAGACCCAGAGTTACCTCTGCTGCAGAGGATAAGTTCATTAGAGTTACCAGCCTCAGAAATTGCAGCCCAAATAAATGCTTCACAGAGTTCACATAACAGACACATCTCAACATCAAGTGTTCAGAGGAGACTGTGTGAATCAGGCCTTCATTTTATTAATTTATTTTCATGTATTTATTTCACCTTTATTTAACCAGGTAGGCAAGTTGAAAACAAGTTCTCATTTACAATTGTGACATGGCCAAGATAAAGCAAAGCAGTTCAACACATACAACACCACAAAGTTACACATGGAGTAACACAAACATACAGTCAATAATACAGTAGAAAATAAGTATATATACAATGTGAGCAAATGAGGTGAGATAAGGGGGGTAAAGGCAAAAAAAAGGCCATGGTGGCGAAGTAAATACAATTTGCAAGTAAAACACTGGAATGGTAGATTTGCAGTGGAAGAATGTGAAAGTAGAAATATAAATAATGGGATGCAAAGGAGCAAAATAAACGAATAAATACAGTAGGGGAAGAGGTAGCTGTTTGGACTAAATTATAGATGGGCTATGTACAGGTGCAGTAATCTGTGAGCTGCTCTGACAGCTAGTGCTTAGAGCTAGTGAGAGAGATAAGTGTTTCCAGTTTCAGATATTTTTGTAGTTCGTTCCAGTCATTGGCAGCAGAGAACTGGAAGGAGAGGCGGCCGAAGGAGGAATTGGTTTTGGGGGTGACCAGTGAGATGTACCTGCTGGAGCGCTTGCTACAGGTGGGTGCTGCTATGGTGACCAGCGAGCTGAGATAAGGGGGGACTTTACCTAGCAGGGTCTTGTAGATGACCTGGAGCCAGTGGGTTTGGCGACGAGTATGAAGTGAGGGCCAGCCAACGAGAGCGTACAGGTTTGCAGTGGTGGGTAGTATATGGGGCTTTGGTGACAAAACGGATTGCACTGTGATAGACTGCATCCAATTTATTGAGTAGGGTATTGGAGGCTATTTTGTAAATGACATCGCCAAAGTCGAGGATCGGTAGGATGGTCAGTTTTTCGAGGGTATGTTTGGCAGCATGAGTGAAGGATGCTTTGTTGTGAAATAGGAAACCAATTCTAGATTTAACTTTGGATTGGAAATGTTTGATGTGAGTCTGGAAGGAGAGTTAACAGTCTAACCAGACACCTAGGTATTTGTAGTTGTCCACATATTCTAAGTCAGAACCGTCCAGAGTAGTGATGCTGGACTGGCGGGCAGGTGCGGGCAGTGATCGATTGAATAGCATGCCTTTAGTTTTACTTGTATTTAAGAGCAGTTGGAAGCCACGGAAGGAGAGTTGTATGGCATTGAAGCTCGTCTGGAGGGTTGTTAACACAGTGTCAAAAGAAGGGCCAGAATTATACAGAATGGTGTCGTCTGCGTAGAGCTGGATCAGAGACTCACCAGCAGCAAGAGCAACATCATTGATGTATACAGAGAAGAGAGTCGGCCCGAGAATTGAACCCTGTGGCACCCCCATAGAGACTGTCAGAGGCCCGGACAACAGGCCCTCCGATTTGACACACTGAACTCTATCAGAGAAGGAGCTGGTGATCCAGGCGAGGCAATCATTTGAGAAACCAGGGCTATCGTGTCTGCCGAGGAGGATGTGGTGATTGACAGAGTCGAAAGCTTTGGCCAGGTCAATGAATACGGCTGCACAGTATTGTCTCTTATCGATGGTGGTTAAGATATCGTTTAGGACCTTGAGCGTGGCTGAGGTGCACCCATGACCAGCTCTGAAACCAGATTGCATAGCGGAGAAGGTGCGGTGGGATTCAAAATGGTCGGTAATCTGTTTGATGACTTGGCTTTCGAAGACCTTAGAAAGGCAGGGTAGGATAGATATAGGTCTGTAGTTTGGGTCAAGAGTGACCCCCATTTGAAGAGGGGGATGGCCGAAGCTGCTTTACAATCTTTGGGAGTCTCAGACGACACGAAAGAGAGGTTGAACAGGCTAGTAATAGGGGTTGCAACAATTTCGGCAGATAGTTTTAGAAAGGAAGGGTCCAGATTGTCTAGCCCGGCAGATTTGTAGGGGTCCAGATGTTGCAGCTCTTTCAGAACATCAGCTGACTGGATTTGGGAGAAGGAGAAATGGGGAAGGCTTGGGCGAGTTGCTGTGGGGGGTGCAGTGCTGTTGACCGGGGTAGGGGTAGCCAGGTGGAAAGCATAGCTAGCCGTAGAAAATGCTTATTGAAATTCTCAATTATATTGGATTTATTGGTGGTGACAGAGTATCCTAACCTGAGTACAGTGGGCAGCTGGGAGGAGGTGTTCTTATTCTCCTTGGACTTTACAGTGTCCCAGAACTTTTTGAGTTTGTGTTGCAGGAAACAAATCTCTGCTTGAAAAAGCTAGCCTTGGCTTTTCTAACTGCCTGTGTTTATTGGTTTCTAACTTCCCTGAAAAGTTGCATATCACGGGGGCTGTTTGATGCTAATGCAGAACGCCATAGGATGTTTTTTTGTTGGTTTTAAGGGCAGTCAGGTCTGGAGAGAACCAAGGTCTATATCTGTTCCTGTTTCTACATTTCTTGAATGGGGCATGCTTATTTATTTATTTTTAATTAACCAGGCATCCTCTACTGACGGGATGAGGTCAATATCCTTCCAGGATACCCGGGCCAGGTCGATTAGAAAGGCCTGCTCGCTGAAGTGTTTCAGGGAGCGTTTGACAGTGATGAGTAGAGGTCGTTTGACCACTGACCCATTACGGATGCAGGCAATGAGGCAGTGATCACTGAGATCTTGGTTGAAAACAGCAGAGGTGTATTTAGAGGGCAAGTTGGTTAGGATGATATCTATGAGGGTGCCCGTGTTTACTGCTTTGGGGTTGTACCTGGTAGATTCATTGATAATTTGTGTGAGATTGAGGGCATCAAGCTTAGATTGTAGGATGGCTGGGGTGTTAACTTCTTATGGCTGCAGGGGCGGTATTGAGTAGCTTGGATGAAAGAGGCCAAGAGGTGCCCAGAGTAAACGGCCTGCTTCTCAGTCCCAGTTGCTATATATGCATATTATTATTAGTATTGGATAGAAAACACTCCGAAGTTTCTACAACTGTTTGAATAATGTCTGTGTGTGTAACAGAACTCATATGGCAGGCAAAAACCTGAGAAGACATCCAAACAGGAAGTGGGAAATCTGAGGTTGGTCAATTTTCAACCCAGCCCCTACTGAATACACATTGGTAATGTTGCACTTCCACTAGATGTCAACCGTCTTTAGAAACTTGAATGAGGATTCTACTGTGATGTGGGGCCGGATGAGAGATCTTTGTGGTCTGGCAGAGAGCCAGGTCCTGGTCATGCGCATTTCACATGAGAGCGACCTGCGTTCCTACAGACAATGGAATTCTCCGGTTGGACCGTTATTGAAGATTTATGATAACAAAACCCTAAAGATGGATTCTATACTTAGTTTGAAATGTTTCTACGACCTGTAATATAACTTTTTGAAGTTTTTGTCCGACGTTCGGCTGGACCTGCATGAGCGTTTGGATTTGTGTACTAAACGCCCTAACAAAAGTAGCTACTTAGACATAAATAATGGACATTTTCGAACAAATCAAGCATTTTTTGAGGATCTGCGATTCCTGGGAGTGCATTCTGATGAAGATCATCAAAGGTAAGGGAATACTTATAATGTTATTTCTGATTTCTGTTGACTCCAACATGGCGGATAATTGTATTTGTTTTCTGAGCGCCGTCTCAGATTATTGCATGGTTTGCATTTTTGGTTAAAAAAAATCAAATCTGACACAGCGATTGCATTAAGGAGAGGTATATCTATATTTACATGTCTAACAACTGTATTTTCATCGACATTTATAATGAATATTTCTGTAAAAGGATGTGGCTCTCTATGAGACACAGTGCTGTTTTTTGTCAAGGGCTTCAGTGATATCATTTAAAATATTGGAACTAGTGAACGTATCGCGCCAATGTATACTGAGATTTTTTTATATAAATATGAACTTTATCAATCAAAACAAGCATGTCTTGTGTAACATGAAGTCCTATGAGTGTCATCTGATGAAGATCATCAAGGTTAGTGATTAATTTTATCTCTATTTGTGATTTTTGTGACTCTTCTCTTTGGCTGGAAAAATGGCTGTGTTTTTCTGTGAGTTGGTGGTGACCTAACATAATCATTTGTGGTGCTTTCGCTGTAAAGCCTATTTGAAATCGGACACTGTGGTGGGATTAACAACAAGATTACCTTTAAAATGGTATAAGATACATGTATGTTTGAGGAATTCTAATTATGAGATGTCTGTTGTTTTGAATTTGGCGCCCTGCACTTTCACTGGCTGTTGTTATATCGATCCCATTAACGGGATTGCAGCCCTAAGAAATTTTAAGCATGTCCCAGTTTCGGTCACCGAGCTCTGAAGATAGATGGGGGGCAATCAGTTCACATATTGACAGGTCAGGGAATCAGTATAAATATCATTCATCAGTGATTTAAAAATACCAATCGGGACAAGTTCTTCCAGTTTAAAAGTATTTTGTAAGGCGTTCCAAGACGATGGCGCAGAGTACATAAAAGCCCTTTTATCAAATTCAGTTCGGACATTTGGAACAGTTAGCAGGATAAAGTCCAGTGAACGAAGAGAGTACCCACCACATTTCTGAACAATAAAAATGCCCAAATAAAAAGGTAGCAAACCCAAAATGGCTTTGTAAATGAAAGTATACCAGTGCCTGAGCCTACGAGTGACTAGAGAAGGCCAGCCAACCCTGGTATAGAAAGTGCAGTGGTGCATAAGGGTTTTGCAGTTTAAAATAAATCTCAAAGTGCCATAGTAAAGGGTGTCAATTGATCTCAAACACTGAGCGGAAGCATTCATATATAAAATATCCCCATAGTCTAGTAAAGGCATAACTGTAGCTGATACTAGCCCCCTTCTGGCTTCAAAAGAAAAACAAGGCTTATTCCTAAAATAAAATCCCAATTTCAGCTTCAATTTTTTTGTAAGAGTTTGAATATGCAATTTAAAAGAGAGGCCGTCATCAATTAAAATTCCAATATATTTATATGAGGTTACAACCTCAATCTCCTTGTCCTGACAGGTAGTAATAGGTGAAAGGTTCAGAAGTCTATTTCTTACTTTAGAAAACACCATTAGTTTGGTTTAGTCAGTATTGAGGATAAGCTTCAATTGACATAAGGTATGTTGAACAGTATCAAAAGCAGTTAGCAAGTTCTGGAAAGCTTTTGTAAGAGACGTGGCACAACAGAAAATAACAGTATCATCAGCATAAAAATGAAGTTGCGCATTTTGGACATTTTTGTCTAAATTATTTATATAAATAGTGAATAAGAGAGGACCAAGTACAGAGCCTTGGGGCACACCATTAAAGACAGACAATTTAACAGACATAAGCCCATCAAATTAAGTGCACTGAGTTCTATCAGACAGATAGTTAGCAAACCATGCAACTGCATGCTCTGAAAGACCTACACTCGACAATCTCTGCCTTAGTATGGCATGATCAACTGTGTCAAAAGCCTTAGAGAGATCAATAAAAAGTGAGACACAGTGCTGTTTTTTGTCAAGGGCTTCAGTGATATCCTTTAAAACCTTCACGGCTGCTGTAATTGTGCTATGCTTCTTCCTGAAGCCCAATTGGTACATTGATAAAATAGAGTTAGTATATAAAAACTATTTTAGCTGTTCACTCACAAGGGTTTCAAGTATTGTCACCAGGGGTGACAGCTTTGAGATTGGCCTATAATTATTTAAAATAGTTGGATCTCCCCCTTTTAAAAGTGGTAGCACAAATGCTGATTTACAGATTTTACAGATTTCTCATTACTTTCCAGGGTTAGATTGAACAGATATGTAAGTTGTTCAGCTATGAAATCAGCTGTGAGATTTATAAAGCAGGGATCCAAAAGATCAGGACCTGCAGGCTTTCTCTGATCTAAGGATTTCATGGCTTTATATACCACCTGCACTAAGAATGGCAAAAAGCTAAAAGTTTGACCTGCTCTCACTGGTTCAGAGGCAGAGGACACTGAATCAAATAGCCTACCATATGATACAAAGTGCTCATTGAAACAATTCAGCATTTCAGTTTTGTCATATACGGCAACAGAGTCCGTCAAAACACATGACGGTAATTCATTAACATTACTGTTACCAGACATAGACTTAATATCCTTCCAGAACGTTCTAGTGTCATTCTGGTTATCAGTGGTAACAGACATAACATATTCAGACTTGGCATCCTGAGAAGAAAAGAACACTTGTTTCGTAACTGCCTAAAAATAAGCCAATCAGCATCAGAACATGATTTCCTTGCTTTAGCCCAGGCTAGATTACGGTCGGGAATAATACAAGACAGCTCAGAAGAAAACCCTGGATTATCCCGCCTTTAAACCCTGAACCTGTGGAATGGAGCATGTTTGTTTACTATTTGGAAAAAAAACATAATGAAAGAATTTCCAGGCAGTTTCCACATCAGGGATAAACTCAATCTTACTCCAGAGATAAACTCAATCTTGCCTGATGACCGCCAACCGTGGTTAGCTGAATACTAACGTTGGCTAGATTCTGGCTAGCTTCCGACCTCAACCAAATTGAGATGGATTGGGATGAGTCAGACTGCAGAGTGAAGGAAAAGCAGCCAACAAGTGCTCAGCATATGTGGGAACTCCTTCAAGACTGTTGGAAAATCATTCTAGGTAAAGCTGGTTGAGAGAATGCCAAGAGTGTGCAAAGCTGTCATCAAGACAGAGGTTGGCTACTTTGAAGAATCTCAAATCTAAAAAAAATTTTGATTTGTTTAACACTTGATGATTCCATTATGTGTTATTTCATAGTTTTGATGTCTTCACTATTTTTCTACTAAGCAGAAAATAGTCAAAATGAAGAAAAACCCTTGAATGAGTAGGTGTTCTAGAACTTTTGACCGGTAGTGTAAGTATTCAGACCCTTTACTCAGTACTTTGTTGAAACACCTTTGGTAGCGATTACAGCCTTGAGTCTTCTTCGGCATGACACTACAAGCTTGGCACACTTGTATTTGGGGAGTTTCTCCCATTCTTCTCTGCAGATCCTTAGACGTTATGACAGGTTAGATGGGGAAAGTCGCTGCACAGCTGTTTTCAGGTCTCTCCAGAGATGTTCAATCGGGTTCAAATCCGGGCTCTGGCTGGGCCACTCAAGCACATTCAACGACTTGTCTCTAAACCACTCCTGCTTTTTCTTGGCTGTGTGCTTAGGGTCGTTGTCCTGTTGGAAGATGAAGCTTCGCCCAAGTCTGAGGTCCTGAACAGTCTGGAGCAGGATTTCATCAAGGATCTCTCTGTACTTTGCTCCGTTCACCTTTCCCTCGATCTTGACTAGTCTAGCGATTTTAACGAGTTACAGTTAATTAAGGACTGGGGCGAAGGTTCCTCTTCCAACAGGACAACTACCCTAAGCATACAGCAAAGACAACACAGAAGTGGCTTCGGAAAAGTCTATGAATGTCCTTGAGTTGCCCAGCCAGAGCCCGGACTTGAACTCGATCGATCATCTCTGGTGTCGTGTCTTCGGAATAATTTTGCACGCCCAATTTGTCAGTTTTTAATTTGTTAAAAAAGTTTGAAATATCCAAAAAATGTCGTTCCACTTCATGATTGTGTCCCACTTGTTGTTGATTCTTTACAAAAAAAATACAGTTTTATATCTTTATGTTTGAAGCCTGAAATGTGGCAAAAGGTCGCAAAGTTCAAGGGGGCCGAATACTTTCGCAAGGCACTGTACTTTGTAGTATCGTCGTTGTGTGTTAGACTGGATTCGTCGTCCATCCTTTCCTAGCTCAGGTTTACAGCAGCCGCTGCTAACTCAACGGCTAGGAGGTATCACTTCTGCAGTGAATAAGAGTTCAAAGTTCATACCATTCGCAACCAACGCTCACGCTGAGGTTAGCTTCGTTCTGTAGTTATCTGAATCCTTCTGACATCGGACCGTCGCCCTAATGTACCCGGAACAGCAAGTTATTTGCCCTTTTAACGCAGAGGCTGCAGGCCTCGCGTACTCGGAACAGAAGGTTACATTTTCATCAAGGGCTTATATAGTGGAGGGAGAGAAGGGTGTGTTTCATAGTTTATAACTCATGTCTCTTCACAGGGGCGGGCCACTGATTGAGCAGAGCTCTAACCTTTTGAAAACACAATTCTCTAATTTGAAAGCAAAAATTACATTTAATCTTTTTACAAATAGTGTCAAATTCAAACATTTAAATTGCACAACAATTCCATGTGAATCTGATAACTAGAATGTGTAGACTTTCCCAGGTACAGTTTATGTCGTCCTGTCATCAGTCATAATGTCTCAGATGACAACCGAACTGACATCCTATTCATTATGTACCAACGCATATTTTCAACTGGTTCTATTACCCAAATAATAGTTCCTTTCCCCCCACTTGTTTGATGTTCACAGACTCTCTATGTTTAACAAAGGCTATTCAAGAGTCCTTCAGTAGAGTCAGAGAGAGAGAGGGGAGAAAGGTATTAATGGAGAGGGTCATAAACCAAGGCCAATGTCATGACTGTGTCATTGACTTGTTTGTGTTATTGGCTTGTTTATCGTTTACTCCATGTGTAACTCTGTGTTGTTGTCTGTATCTCACTGCTTTGTTTTATCTTGGCCAGGTCGCAGTTGCAAATGAGAACTTGTTCTCAACTAGCCTACCTGGTTAAATAAAGGTGAAATAAAAAAATAAAAAATGACACTGGAGAGACTTGAAAATAGCTGTGCAGCAACGCTCCACATCCAACCTGACAGAGCTTGAGAGGATCTGTAGAGAAGAATAGGAGAAACTCCCCAAATACAGAAGTACCAAGCTTGTGGAGTCATACCCAAGAAGACTCGAGGCTGTAATCACTGTCAAATATGTTTCAACAACAAAACAAGTACTGAGTAAAGGGTCTAAATACTTAGGTAAATGTAATATTTCAGTTTTTTTTATACATTTGCAAAAATATTAAAAACCTGTTTTTTCTTTGTCATGTGTTGTGTGTAGATTGATGAGGGGAAAAAACAAAGAACTGTACAAATAATACATGTGACATATATATAAATGGCTTATTTTATATTAATCAGTACAGTAATGTGAGATCTGTGTGTGAAATATTTATATTTGAGTCATTTAGCAGATAGTCATATCTAGAGCAACTTACAGCAAGTATATTCATCTTAAGATTGCTAGGTGAGACAACCACATATCAGTCAAATATACAGGATACCAACTTTCCATTACAGCTAAACAATGGATATATAGCGTTTTGTAACAAAACACATTTTAATACATCTTAAATATATGGACTAAAAAGTCTGAGAACAGTAATATTTTACAAATACGTGAAGGTACCCTTAAGCAATAATTTCTGATTTAATAAAAAAACACTGATGTGAAAGAAACATAGCGTTTTGGAATGCAATTTTTCACATGTTTTCCCTCTGTCAGTCAAGTTTCAGTTTGAAAAGATTTGATTGCTAATTGATTATATGCTATATGTCCATATAAGGACATCCTGGATGCTGATCATCAGAATTGTAGCTGTGACGTAGTGATCTCTATCTAGTGGGCTCTGTGAGGGTGTCAGCATCTAGTGACAATATAAGAGGCCTGTGTTTGATGTTGTAAGTCAGTCACATTTGAACTTTCTTCACCCCGAGACAGTATCAAGTCACAGCCTGCTACTACTACTACTACTGTAAAGCCATGAAGACTCTTGCTCTCCTCTTCTCCTTTGCATTTGTGCTGGTCTTCACTGCGCCCACTAAGACACCTGATGAGATTCATCTACTGCAGAGGATCATGAAAGAGGCTAACAAGACGCTCAAGGAAGACCCGGAGGTAAGAAGATTGAAATATGAAAAGTACAATAATACATTGTATCTACAGTGTTATCAAATGTTGCACTGCTCTATCGGATTAGAAAGTCTCTTGTTAAAAATGAAAAGGGGTCATGAAAAAATGCCACTATTGTGACGTTTCGTCATCCTTTCAGGCCCTTTTGAACCATCTAGTGCCAGCGGAATTCAATCAAGATCGCTGCAAGTTACACGGGGTAAGTTGCATCCATATTCTTGATGAAAACATGATAGACAGTGTGCAGGTTTCCACAGACACAGATTAAGCCTAGTCCTAGAGAATTAAAACTATGTTCAATGGAGATTCCCCATTGAAAGTGCTCTTTAGTCCAAGAATAGGCTTTAATCTGTGTCCGTGAAATTGTCCCCTCATGTCCATCAGTGATAACTACTGTTAATTGATCGGTTAACTTACTCATGTCAACACTTGTTGACGCAATCAGACACTTGTTAATGCTGACCACAAAGTTGACAAATGTATTTTAGAATTTTCTACAGGCTATTTTAACCATTACAGCAACAGATTCATCATACAACAATCAATAATTATAATAATCTTAAATTCCAGCCTAAAGATTTCTGCATAGCGGAGACGATTCTGTCTAACATAAACAAAACGCAGTACGGGACTTCAGACAACAACATAGAGACAATCAGCAGAGTGCTGGAGCAGTACAATAAGGTAAGGACTCATTCAGACAAATCAACTTGGTTGAGGGTGTACTCTAGCTTGGGTCGCAGACCTAAAGTGGTATGATGACACAAACAGACTGGTACCCAGGCTAGGCCAGGTGTATTCAGTGAAACATCCAAACTGTCGCAGATAGAAATGAACGAATAGAGATGTCTGTTCAACAGAACGTATTTATATCTTGTAACGTTGCTCCTACTTGAACAGAGCCCTGCTCTTGTCAATCAAACAGTAACAACTACTCTGACTGTTGGTCAAAACAATTACGTGTAAAGAAATACAAAATAAAATAAAAAGTAACTCAAAATGTATTTGGCGGTGTTCCAGACATGGATGAAGCCTAGTCCTGGACTAAAAAGCACTTTCTTTAATGGAAATCTGCGTATATGAAACTGTCTTCATCCTAGTCCAGAAAAACACCCCCATAATGCATTACTATTTGATTCATCCACAAAATAAAGTGTTTCTTAACACAGGATGTATTGAACAACATGCACCATGAGCCTTGTGGAAGTAGTTAGGGTTCTAAGGAAGTTTTCTGGGTTCTTTAGTCTATGGTTCTAAGTGGAATGTTCCGTTTTCTCCCCAGCTTCACCCTTTCAACTGCACTATGAAGACGAATGGAGACGAGGAACAGCTCCGCGCTCTCCTGATGAACCTCTACAACTGTGCCCAAGCCATCTATTCCCGTCCCCACCCTGTCACTCATCACAAAACGACCCCAACACTTTGAGGGGACTGAGGGGAACTCTTTCGACCGTGCATAGTCCAATAACACAAATTTTTATTTATTGAATTGTATTTAAATGTACTATGACATTTATTTTTGTACTATTTATGAATAAATTAACTAATTGGTAAAAACTATATATTTTTTTATAAATGTGGTTTATTGTTTAAGTGTTGATACTACTACAACAAAGATTTTCTAGATTTGACCTATTCCTGACTCTAGCCTCAAACTACATTTTATAATGTGGAATCACTCAACTGTCTGGCAGTCTCCACACTAAAGCACTGGTAAAACACAATCATTAACGTTATACTGTATCGTGTGTGGACCACTGGGCAATGGCCTCCAATTGCTCTTAAATACAAGTAAAACTAAATGCATGCTCTTCAACCGATCGCTACCTGTACCTACCCGCCTGTCCAACATTACTACTCTGGACGGCTCTGACTTAGAATACGTGGACAACTACAAATACTTAGGTGTCTGGTTAGACTGTAAACTCTCCTTCCAGACCCATATCAAACATCTCCAATCCAAAGTTAAATCTAGAATTGGCTTCCTATTTCGCAACAATGCATCCTTCACTCATGCTGCCAAACATACCCTTGTAAAACTGACCATCCTACCAATCCTCGACTTTGGCGATGTCATTTACAAAATAGCCTCCAATACCCTACTCAACAAATTGGATGCAGTCTATCACAGTGCAATCCGTTTTGTCACCAAAGCCCCATATACTACCCACCATTGCGACCTGTACGCTCTCGTTGGCTGGCCCTCGCTTCATACTCGTCGCCAAACCCACTGGCTTCATGTCATCTACAAGACCCTGCTAGGTAAAGTCCCCCCTTATCTCAGCTCGCTGGTCACCATTGCATCTCCCACCTGTAGCACACGCTCCAGCAGGTATATCTCTCTAGTCACCCCCAAAACCAATTCTTTCTTTGGCCGCCTCTCCTTCCAGTTCTCTGCTGCCAATGACTGGAACAAACTACAAAAACCTCTGAAACTGGAAACACTTATCTCCCTCACTAGCTTTAAGCACCAACTGTCAGAGCAGCTCACAGATTACTGCACCTGTACATAGCCCACCTATAATTTAGCCCAAACAACTACCTCTTTCCCTACTGTATTTAATTAATTTATTTATTTAGCTCCTTTGCACCCCCATTATTTTTATTTCTACTTTGCACATTCTTCCATTGCAAATCTACCATTCCAGTGTTTTACTTGCTATATTGTATCTACTTTGCCACCATGGCCTTTTTGCCTTTACCTCCCTTCTCACCTCATTTGCTCACATCGTATATAGACTTGTTTATACTGTATTATTGACTGTATGTTTGTTTTACTCCATGTGTAACTCTGTCGTTGTATGTGTCGAACTGCTTTGCTTTATCTTGGCCAGGTCGCAATTGTAAATGAGAACTTGTTCTCAACTTGCCTACCTGGTTAAATAAAGGTAAAATAAATAAAAAACAAAAAAAATTGTGGAACAAGTCAACTTCGTGGCAGTGCCATGGCGTAATAGCATCAACCAATCATTCACATTTATTTTATAAAGCCCTTTGTACATCAGCAGTTGTCAAAGCGCTCTACAGATACCCAACCTAAAACCCCAAAGAACAAGCAATGCAGAAGCACAGTGACTAGGAAAAACTCCCTAGAAGGCAGGAAGAAATCTAGAGTGGAAGAAACTTAGCATGATTCCAATCTTAAAACATGCTACACACCAGACAACCAGACAAATCAAAACAAGAGACTGAAATAAACAAAAAGAGGGATGTTGAAAAAGGAACAAGAAAGAGTGAGATTAAACATGTCCAATAATTTAATAAATTATTAAGAGATACAGGGGGGCTCAGTAGATGTAAACATTTGACATACAGTATAATACAAAATAAAGACACTTTGCTTCCACTATAATGCACCATAAACGATGACATGAGAAGGAAGAAATAAAAGCATAATAAGTGAGTTAGTGTTTAATGGGTGAATGGTACTACTATATAGACGGGTTAGCTGACAACGTCATGAAAATGACACGCACGTAGATAAGGCAGAAGTTCGTGTGGCGTTATGATTCTGAACGGTCAGACAGCTAGCAACAATGACAAGAAGCTGCCATGTGGGGAATCGTATGAGGCTGGTTTCAGCTTGTTGCATCTTCTTATTGATAACATGAGGTGTTTCAACTGATGCCACGTTTTTGCTAAAATGGCTGACATTCGCTATTTAACCAACAACAAGCGCTCATTGTGCAAATCTATTTATGTTTTCAAAGAACATTTGGAAACTAAATATATTTTGCCCTATAGTTGCTGACACGTCGGTATCGTTGCTAAACAACCAGCCCGTCTATAGAAGCGGTATGTCATGCACGTCCTACCATTCAGACATAAAGGAGGAAACTAAGTTTAAAGTACATTTTAGACTTCCATAAGTGTGATCCTTGAAATAAGGGGAATTATGACCTGTGGTATAGATATGAATTATTTCTAGAACAGTTTTTGATTTTGACTATGTTGAAGGGTATCAGATGTATCCTAATGATGTCCTGCCATTAGAAGTGGTGGCGTCTTCACCTCATAACAGAAGACTGTTGTTGTCATCGTTGTCTTGGCAGATGATGACGTGGTCACAAACCATGGCTTGTGCTCAGCATCGACTCACCTCTTTATGTCCCGAATGGCACCCTATTCCCTTTTAAGTGCACTACTTTTGACCAGAGCCCCATGGGACACCGTATGAGCCGTAGTCAAAAGTAGTGCCCTAAAAAAAGGGAAATAGGGTGCCATTTGGGATGAAATCAAGTGTGTTGCCACCTGAACTGTGCTCGATGGCTACATTAAGACGTCAACGTTAAGCTGATTATCCCTCAACACGTCTCCGTTTACTACAACACAAGGTACCTTCGACTTGGCCATTAACCCCCAGTTTAAAGGGAATGGCCCAAATCCTACAGTACAGTGGCGGCTCCCTCCTTCCCTCACCGAGACCAATGAACCAACGTCTGATCTCCATTCACATGTAGAACCTTACTATACAGTGTATTAAGATAACATATTTTGAAATGACGACATTCAACAATAAAGATCTTCAGGCTGGACTCTTGACTGACTGCTGTTGTTGTTGACTCTAAAGGTATAGTAGTGTAGATGAATTGCAGTACATGGGGCTCCAGCCCTGATTGGCTCTCTCCCTGTCTCGCTCACTGCAGCAGGGATTCCATCACAGCCTCGGGCTTCGATGATCTTTTCCTGTCAGGAGATAAGAGGGCAGCATTAACAAATTGCACCCTTTTCCCTATATAGTGCACTACTTTTGACCTGGGCCCATAGAGAATAGGGTGACACTGGGGACACAGATGAGATGATCATGGGGATAATATTCACTGAGTATACAAAACATTAAGAACACCTGCTGTTTACATGACAGACTGACCAGGGGCATCCAGCTGAAAGCTATGATCCTTATTGATGTCACTTGTTAAATCCACTTCAAATCAGTGTAGATGAAGGGGAGGAGAGGTTAAAGAAACTCAAAATGAGGAACGTGTGTCTAAACGCTGTTTTATACGCTCAGTGTATATATTTCTATAGTTCTAGGGAAGTGACATTAAGGTTGACCAGAAAGCAGCAAATATCTGATAATAACAACGTGTAGTATTTCTCAGAAGTGCAGAACGCTGTGATAACAGCTTTTACAGTAACATTTTACCATGGGACATAACACCTGACAAAGTGATACATTATAGTAAACCATTACTTCAGATATACTTTATAGTATTCTCTATAATCTGACATTTATTCAGAAATGAAATATTACTATTGTTGTTATTTTAATTTTGTATTATTCTGGATAATCATGTACCGACAGCAGCTGGGAGACAGGCGGTGGCGGTGGTTTACCTTCGTCCAGTCTTGGACCTACTACTCTTGGAGGTCCTGGGCCTCTCCAGCTTCATCAGTGACTGTCTCATACTCTCCTCTGTGTAGGCCAAGTACACATGAGACAGGTCCACCTCAAACGGCTGGGGGGGAGAGGGACAGAGGAAGGAGAGGGACAGAGGAAGGAGAGGGACAGGTGGAGGAGAGGGACAGGTGGAGGAGAAGGATAGAGGAAGGAGAGGGACAGGTGGAGGAGAGGGATAGAGGAAGGAGAGGGAGAGAGGAAGGAGAGGGACAGGTGGAGGAGAGGGACAGAGGAAGGAGAGGGACAGGTGGAGGAGAGGGACAGAGGAAGGAGAGGGACAGGTGGAGGAGAGGGATAGAGGAAGGAGAGGGACAGGTGGAGGAGAGGGATAGAGGAGGGGGAGAGAGGAAGGAGAGGGACAGGTGGAGGAGAGGGATAGAGGAAGGAGAGGGACAGGTGGAGGAGAGGGATAGAGGAAGGAGAGGGACAGGTGGAGGAGAGGGATAGAGGAAGGAGAGGGACAGGTGGAGGAGAGGGATAGAGGAAGGAGAGGGACAGGTGGAGGAGAGGGATAGAGGAAGGAGAGGGACAGGTGGAGGAGAGGGATAGAGGAAGGAGAGGGACAGGTGGAGGAGAGGGATAGAGGAAGGAGAGGGACAGGTGGAGGAGAGGGATAGAGGAAGGAGAGGGACAGGTGGAGGAGAGGGATAGAGGAAGGAGAGGGACAGGTGGAGGAGAGGGATAGAGGAAGGAGAGGGACAGGTGGAGGAGAGGGATAGAGGAAGGAGAGGGACAGGTGGAGGAGAGGGATAGAGGAAGGAGAGGGACAGGTGGAGGAGAGGGATAGAGGAAGGAGAGGAACAGGTGGAGGAGAGGGATAGAGGAAGGAGAGGGACAGGTGGAGGAGAGGGATAGAGGAAGGAGAGGGACAGGTGGAGGAGAGGGATAGAGGAAGGAGAGGGACAGGTGGAGGAGAGGGATAGAGGAAGGAGAGGGCAGGTGGAGGAGAGGGATAGAGGAAGGAGAGGGACAGGTGGAGGAGAGGAATAGAGGAAGGAGAGGGATAGAGGAAGGAGAGGGATAGGTGGAGGAGAAAGAGAATGTGAGGGTAGAATAATATTATCCAGATCCACCATGCTGTGTTTGTCTTGTTATGTAGGCGTGAACTAAGAACTCACATCTTTGTCTTTCTTGTCCGGCACGGGGGTCTGTTTTCTCATGTTGTTACCAGTGTAGGCTACACATTTCTGAGGACCAACAAGTAACCATGGAAACAATGTCATAAGCATGAAGCAATCACACCAGCGTTGCTCTGTACTGGCTATGTTAATGAAGAAACTCCCTCCCCTTAGCCTAACTATTCTCAGGTTAAATATTTTACTGTGGCTGATTGCAGAACTCACCAGCTGCCATTCCCCAATGTCCTCATTCCAGTGTACGTAATTCTCAATCATCTCCTGCACCAGACAGGAAGAAGCAGGAACCATATTAGCATCAGTGCTAACTAAATACTCGCTCACACAAGTATAAATCGACGGATGGACACGTACACACACACCCACCCACCTGGTATTCCTGTGGGATGAAGTTGTCTATGATGAGCATCTGCAGTCGTAGCTCTCTGCTGAGGTGGCGGATATTCTCCAGCAGGCCCTCGATCTCCCGGTGATGCTCCTGCTGCAGGTCGGCCATCTGACAACAACAACAACAACAACCTCTCAACAACCAACACAACAACCACTGAACCAATGTTATGTTAACGTTCTGCTGTAGGTCGGCCATCTGACAACACAACAACAATATCTGAATGAACACAGAACCAATGCTGTGTTAATGAAGTCATGAACCAATGATGTGTGTTGATGTGTGTTAATGAAGTCATGAATCAATGATGTGTGTGAATGAACACAGAACCAATGCTGTGTTAATGAAGTCATGAACCAATGATGTGTGTTGATGTGTGTTAATGAAGTCATGAACCAATGATGTGTGTTAATGAAGTCATGAACCAATGCTGTGTTAATGAAGTCATGAACCAATGATGTGTGTTGATGTGTGTTAATGAAGTCATGAATCAATGATGTGTGTGAATGAACACAGAACCAATGCTGTGTGTTGATGTGTGTTAATAAAGTCATGAACCAATGATGTGTGTTGATGTGTGTTAATGAAGTCATGAACCAATGCTGTGTGTTAATGTTCTGCTCTTGCTGCAGGTCATCAACAACACAACAAGGCCCCAGTCCTGTGTTTGAACCCACTTGGGATGCATCCTATTCACTATATAGTGCACTAGTTTTCACCAGAGCCCTTGTGGGACTTGGATTCTTACCTCTGACTTGGCAGCCATCAGCATGGTCCAGACTTTCTTCAGCTTCTTGGTCTTCCCCTGAGCCTCCTCCTGCAGACTGGTGTACTTCTCCTCAATGTCCAGACGCTCTGCCTGCAAAAAAGACCGGGAGTTTGGCATTTCATTTATTTCATCATTAACGGAAAATCTTAACACTTTTGAACCTCATTAATTATCTCCATGTAGATCCTGGAATGGTGCTGGAGATAATGAATCTGATGTTAAAAAGTTGTAAAGTGTCCCTTTAACACAGTAGTGGACCGCTCCAGACAGGGTCAACGGTAGTGGACCGCTCCAGACGGGGTCAACGGTAGTGGACCGCTCCAGACGGGGTCAACAGTAGTGGACCGCTCCAGACGGGGTCAACAGTAGTGGACCGCTCCAGACGGGGTCAACAGTAGTGGACCGCTCCAGACGGGGTCAACAGTAGTGGACCGCTCCAGACGGGGTCAACGGTAGTGGACCGCTCCAGACGGGGTCAACGGTAGTGGACCGCTCCAGACGGGGTCAACGGTAGTGGACCGCTCCAGACGGGGTCAACGGTAGTGGACCGCTCCAGACGGGGTCAACGGTAGTGGACCGCTCCAGACGGGGTCAACGGTAGTGGACCGCTCCAGACGGGGTCAACGGTAGTGGACCGCTCCAGACGGGGTCAACGGTAGTGGACCGCTCCAGACGGGGTCAACGGTAGTGGACCGCTCCAGACGGGGACAACGGTAGTGGACCGCTCCAGACGGGGACAACGGTAGTGGACCGCTCCAGACGGGGACAACGGTAGTGGACCGCTCCAGACGGGGTCAACGGTAGTAGACCGCTCCAGACGGGGTCAACGGTAGTGGACCGCTCCAGACGGGGTCAACAGTAGTGGACCGCTCCAGACGGGGTCAACAGTAGTGGACCGCTCCAGACGGGGTCAACAACAGTAGACCGCTCCAGACGGGGTCAACAACAGTAGACCGCTCCAGACGGGGTCAACAGTAGTAGACCGCTCCAGACGGGGTCAACAGTAGTGGACCGCTCCAGACGGGGTCAACAGTAGTGGACCGCTCCAGACGGGGTCAACAGTAGTGGACCGCTCCAGACGGGGTCAACAACAGTAGACCGCTCCAGACGGGGACAACGGTAGTGGACCGCTCCAGACGGGGTCAACGGTAGTGGACCGCTCCAGACGGGGTCAACAGTAGTGGACCGCTCCAGACGGGGTCAACAGTAGTGGACCGCTCCAGACGGGGTCAACAGTAGTGGACCGCTCCAGACGGGGTCAACAGTAGTGGACCGCTCCAGACGGGGTCAACAGTAGTGGACCGCTCCAGACGGGGTCAACAGTAGTGGACCGCTCCAGACGGGGTCAACAGTAGTAGACCGCTCCAGACGGGGACAACAGTAGTGGACCGCTCCAGATGGGGTCAACAGTAGTGGACCGCTCCAGACGGGGTCAACAGTAGTGGACCGCTCCAGACGGGGTCAACAGTAGTGGACCGCTCCAGACGGGGTCAACAGTAGTAGACCGCTCCAGACGGGGTCAACAACAGTAGACGGCCCCAGACGGGGACAATAGTAGACTGCTCCAGATGGGGACAACAGTACATGCAGGAAAACAATAATGCCTGAAGTCTTTCCCGCCCATTGTGGTTTTCTCTGGCAACAAGATTGAGTCAACAATGGCTGTCTCAAATGATACCCTATATAGGGCACTACTTCTGACCACTCGCTCATTTCAGCAGAACATTCAACAGATTTCCTCATGGAATCAAACGAGTAAATTGACGAGTGAAGAAGGAAACTGATGATGTCATAAAATAAACGTCTGATGTCATAAACTCTATATCAGGGAATACGCTTTTAGGGATTAAATCAAGACTACTGATCCTTCAGTATTGGTCTGTTATTGTCAGTTTGTAGCATGTATTATGTTGACAGATTACATTGTCATTTTGAGACTGAGAAAAGCAAAGCAGGCAGCTCATCTGAACTAGCAAGGTGCTGACTGGTGTGACTTTAAAGCAGAGGTATTCAAACTTCTTCAACATGGGCCCCATTTTTTTCCCACCAGAAATTCTGGTGACCCCCACCTCACCCAAAAATCTGAGGACAACGTTCAAATAGGTAAATGGTTTTCACATCAACAAATAATGTTAAAATCATTAAATTAATAGAACAAATGTATACATTTACAATATTTCTAATTATCTTGCACAAAAACATTTGTATATTGTCCCATAGAAGAATCTGTACTGTAAATGTTTGGCCCTCAGTCCAGCCTCTCTCAGCCTATTGTGGACAGTCTGAGCACTGATGGAGGGATTGTGCGTTCCTGGTGTAACTCGGGTAGTTGTTGTTGCCATCCGGTACTTGTACCGCAGGTGTGATGCTCGGATGTACCGATCCTGTGCAGGTGTTGTTACACGTGGTCTGCCACTGCGAGGACAATCAGCTGTCCGTCCTGTCTCCCTGTATCGCTGTCGTAGGCGTCTCACAGTACGGACATTGCAATTTATTGCCCTGACCACATCTGCAGTCCTCATGCCTCCTTGCAGCATGCCTAAGGCACGTTCACGAAGATGAGCAGGGACCCTGGGCATCTTTCTTTTGGTGTTTTTTAGAGTCAGTAGAAAGGCCTCTTTAGTGTCCTAAGTTTTCATAACTGTGACCTTAATTGCCTACCGTCTGTAAGCTGTTAGTGTCTTAACGACCGTTCCACAGGTGCATGTTCATTAATCTTTTTTCTCTCTGAGTTTACGTTAAATGACTCATTTCGGTACCCAATATGCTGGGAATGACGATGATGTCATATCCTGTCAGTGCCCTCATACCAAAATATAACATCTCCACTTATCACTGATCAACATCCCCTCTCCACTCAGACAGAGGAAGTTTGGTGGTAAGCATTTTGATGCAGAAATGACTGGCATGCTGTCAGAGTTAACCACTGAGGCATATATGCATTACAGCTCTTCAGTTGGCTGAACTAAGACTCAGCCTGGTTACCCCCCCTCCCCCCTTTCAATGTAGATGCTCTATTTCACTGTGTGCTATGACTCCTCTTCCTCCAGTTCTCTGCAGCGCTACTTTGAGTTGATAGTCCTACATCCATTTTGAGATGTACAGTGTTTTCAGAAAGTATTCACACCCCTTGACTTGTTGTTGTTGTTGTGTTACAGCCTGAATTTCAAAAAACATCATTCCACTTTGACATTATTGGGTTTTGTGTGTAGACCAGTGTCATCCATTTGTAAATTCAGGCGGTGACACAACAACATGTGGAATAAGCCAAGCGGCTGGGAACACTTCCTGAAAGTAATATATTGTGATACAGTGTGTAAGATGGTATACCTCCTTCTCCTCTAGCTCTCTGCGGAGCTGCTCAGCCCTCCTGCGTCTCTCCTCTAACTCATTGTTAGACTCCTGCAGTAGTTTCTCCTGCTCCTCAGCCTTGGCCAGGAGGTCCACTCCTCCTACGATCACCTTCTTCTCCAGGGCTGACAGCTTCTCCAGCAGCAGGTGATGCTCCTGCCTGGGGGAAGGAGGTTAGAGGTCAGTAGATCAGAAAATACCTTCAGTAGGCTAGGTGGAGTTTCTGGCATATTTCTTCAACCCTTCTAGGATGTCTCAAATCTACAAGAGGGCATCCGAAAGTATCTAGGAGTATGAGGGCAAGCCTATTTTAAAGCAGTAGATTATTCTTCAACCATGATTTCTGGAAAACTTGGGAATTTAGGGAATGTTTGTAACCCCAGACTCACTGCGCTTTGAGGAGATCCTTCTCTCTCTTCTCCAGTTCTGCCCTGACCTTGTTCCTCTCCTCCTCCTCCATGTCCAGCTTGGCTTCTAGCTCCTTCCTCTCCTCCTCGATCTTCGCCTGCATCTCCACCATCTTGTCAGGAGAAACCTTCTTCTTCTTCCCTTTAATAATAATAATAATAATAATAATATTAATAATGATAATTTATTTGACTTATAGAGCCATTCCTGAAGTCCACAGTCATCATGGACGTTTCTGAATGACATGTTATTGTTCAGATCCTCCCTACCACCTCAACCCACCCACTAAGGGGAGGGGGAAGTTTCCCCTAGGTACAGAATGCAGACGTAGGATCAGCTTCGACCAATCCCTAACCTTCACCGTTAGAACATGCAAAACTGATCTAAGATCTGCATCTAGGGGAACATCACCCTATACCCAACCCAGTCTGATTCGTAGGTTTGCTTAAACAGCACCAGTCTGGTCCCAGATCTGTTTGTGTCGTCTTGCCAACTCCTATGGTCATTGTCACACCGTGCACAAACAGATCTGGGACCAGGCTAAGACAGCACATCATATTACAATGGTCAATTAGTCAAATATTAGATGTAACACACTTATAGTCTCTCGCTCTCTCCAAGGTGTTAGATAGTAGCTACTGTCTTCTACAGAGCAGTAAAAAATACATTGGCTGTATGATTCAGCTCCTTGATGTACAGACTGCTGTCTCTTCTTTCTGCAGATACTATCCATTAGATTACGAGCAGGAAGTTAAAATGTGCTTTTAAAGATATCTGTGTGTGTCTCAAATGGGACCCTAAATCCCTAAATAGTGCACTATGCCCTATGGGCCAGGGTAATAAAGTAGTGCTCTACATAGGGAATAGGGTGCCATTTGAGAACAACTTCTAGACAGAGTGCAGGCCTCAGGCCTATTCACAAGGCACTCTCTCTCAGAGATATAGACATGGAGACAGTAAGTGATTGGAGAAGACCATGACAAAGTGGCAGTACAGTAATATAGAGAGAGAACCTTCAATCATACTGACTGACTGAACCAGATTTAATTCTGTTGCCGTTTTTTGTTAGCGTTAAAGCTAGTTAGTCAAGTCAATTAAATTCTATCAGTTCGATAATTAAATTAAATTCTATAGTTCACTGAAATAAATTACAAATATAACCTGGTCCCAGATCTGTCTGACAACCAGGGTAAAGAAGTTGCCTGTGCACATACAGATCTAGAACCAGACTAGAGACATTGGATGTGTCCTAAATGGCACCCTATTACCTATTTTGTGTCCTACTTTTGACCAGAGTCCTCTATGTAGGGAATAAGGTGCAGTGTGGAACAGTCTTCTAGACTCCTCAGAGAGGAGGCACAGACAAACCAAGAGAGAAATAGGAAACAGAGAAACAGAAAGACAGACAGACCAAGAGAGAAATAGGACACAGAGAAAGACAGATAAAAAGAAAGTATGAGAGACAGTTGAAGTCGGAAGTTTACATACACTTAGGATGGAGTCATTAAAACTAGTTTTTCAACCACTCCACACATTTCTTGTTAACAAACTAAAGTTTTGGCAAGTCGGTTAGGACATCTACTTTGTGCATGACACAAGTCATTTTTCCAACAATTGTTTGTTTACAGACTTATAATTCACTGTATCACAATTCCAGTGGGTCAGAAGTTACCATAGACTAAGTTGACTGTGCCTTTAAATAGCATGGAAAATTCCAGAAAATGATGGTCATGGCTTCAGAAGCTTCTGATAGGCTAATTGACATCATTTGAGTCAATTGGAGGTGTACCTGTGGATATATTTCAAAGCCTACATTTAAACTCAGTGCCTCTTTGCTTGACATCATGGGAAAATCTAAAGAAATTAGCCTTAGACCTCAGAAAAAAATTTTTAGACCTCCACAAGGTTCATCCTTGGGAGCAATATCCAAACGCCTGAAGGTACCACGTCTATCTGTACGAACAATAGTGGGCAAGTATAAACCCCATGGGACCACACAGCCGTCATACAGCTCAGGAAGTGTTCCGTCTCCTAGAGATGAACGTACTTCGGTGTGAAAAGTGCAAATCAATCCCAGAACAACAGCGAAGGACCTTGTGAAGATGCTGGAGGAAACAGATACAAAAGTATCTATATCCACTTGTAAAAACAAGTCCTATATCAACATTACCTGAAAGGCCACTTAGCAAGGAAGAAGCCACTGCTCCAAAACTGCCATATAAAAGCCAGATTAAGGTTTGCAACTGCACATGGGGACAAAGATCATACTTTTTGGAGAAATGTCCTCTGGTCTGATGAAACAAAAATAGAACTGTTTGGCCATAATGACCATTTTTATGTTTGGAGGAAAAAGGGGGAGGCTTGCAAGCCGAAGAATACCATCCCAACCGTGAAGCACGGTGGTGGCAGCATCATGTCGTGGGGGTGCTTTGCTGCAGGAGGGACTGGTGCACTTCACAAATCACGAGGCAGGAAAATGATGAGGATATATTGAAGCAACATCTGAAGACATCAGTCAGGTTAAAGTTAAAACTTGGTCGCAGATGGGTCTTCCAAATGGACAATGACCCCAAGCATACTTCCAAATTTGTGTAAAAATGGCTTAAGGACAACAAAGTCAAGGTATTGGAGTGGCCATCACAAAGCCCTGACCTCAATCCTATAGAACATTTGCGGGCAGAACTGAAAAAGCGTGTGCGAGCAAGGAGGCCTACAAACCTGACTCAGTTACTCCAGCTCTGTCAGGAGGAATGGGCTAAAATTCACCCAACTGATTGTGGGAAGCTTGTGGAAGGCTACCCGAAACGTTTGACCCAAGTTAAACAATTTAAAGGCAACGCTACCAAATACTAATTGAGTGTATGTAAACTTCTGAACCACTGGTAATGTGATGAAAGAAATAAAAGCTGAACTAAATCATTCTCGCAACTATTATTCTGACATTTCACATTCTTAAAATAAAGTGGTGATCCTAACTGACCTAAGACAGTGAATTTTTTACTAGGATTAAATGTCAGGAATTGTGAAAAATGTATTTGGCTATGGTGTATGTAAACTTCCGACTTCAACTGTTTATATAAGACCGGTAGGGCAGGCAGGGCAGGCAGGCAGGTAGGGGAGGTTAACATTAGGAGGGTCCTGAGAGAACTCCAGTCAATACTTTGAGGAGTTAGCCACAGCACCTACAGATCAAGGACAGTTTGTAGGTCTGGGTCTATCAGGCTCCTCAGAGTTGGGAGTGCTGATCTAGGATCAGGCCCCCTTGTCCATAAAATCATTATGATATAGGCCTAAAAGGCAAAACAGATCCTAGATGAGCACTCTCAACTCAGAGATGCTTTGTGAATACAGTCCCTGGACCATATTAACTAGCAGTTGGTGGTAGGGTTGGTAGTGCAGACAGCAAGCTGCTCCCACTCACTAGTCTGAGCCTTGGGTTTCTCCTCAGTGGTCTGTGCCTCTATAGAGGAGTCTGAGCTACTGATGCTGCTGCCACTGCCTGCAACACAGAGTAGAGTAGACACTCAACAGGGACACGTCAAACACAGAGAGAGATGGAGAGGGGGGGGGGGGGGGGGGTGATGGAAGGATGGGGAGAGGGAGGGAGAGAGAAGATAAGGAGAGAGAAAGAGAGGCTCCAAGGACACGCCGACCACGGAGAGTGAGAGATGGAGGAGAGCGAGATGGGGGCAAATGGGGACATTGAGAAAGCACAATAAACCTGGAGAGCAACCAGCCTACAAGCCAATCCTATACAGTTGATATAACCAGCTACATTAAGCAGTGCATGGACAACGGGCACACTAGGGCTGGGCGATATATCAAATGAATTTAAAGGTATGTTTTAGTGCGATGTTCCAAATGCCTGTATTGCAAGAATCGAGGTAAACTGTTTGATAAAATCCATTATAGTCAAATGTAGGAACTGGGTTCTACAGTTTGAACCCTTGCTGTCTCTGGCTCCACAACTACCCTGCTATCTAGATGTGTGAAGGTTAGTGTATAAGCATGATCCATCATGTATGACATTCCTGGGAGTGTGTCAAATTAAATGTTGTATTACCATATAATTTTTGTATGTATTCAAAGCTGATGGAACCAACAAAAATATATAGAAAAATTATGTTTTTTTGTTTGTATTATCTTTTACCAGATCTAATACGTTATATTCTCCTACATTAATTTAACATTTCCACAAACTTTAAAGTGTTTCCTTTCAAATGGTATCAAGAATATGCATATCCTTGCTTCAGGTCCTGAGCTACAGGCAGTTAGATTTGGGTATGTCATTTTAGGCAAATTTTTAGGCAAATACACTCAGGAAACTGTTGAATGTGAAAAACACAGCAGTGTTGCAGTTCTCAAACCGGTGCGCCTGGCACCTAATAACATACCCCATTGTCTTGCCTATTCACCCTCTGAATGACACACATACACCATCCATGTCTCAATTGTCTGAAGCATAAAAACATTTCTTTAACCCCGTCTCCTCCCCTTCATCTACTCTGATTGAAGTGGATTTAACAAGTGACATCAATAAGGATCATAGCTTTCACCTGGATTCACCTGGTCAGTCTGTCATGGAAAGAACAGGTGTCCTCAGTGTATCTCGTGAAAAAAATATATGATTTTTTGGCCATATCGCCCAGCCCTAACACACACACACACACACACACACACACTAATGTAATGTACAGTGCAGCACCATAGTATCCAACGTCTAATTTAAAGCGAACAGCACAAAGGTTATACACAGAGCCCAGAGTGTTTCCTGATCAGGTCACATGACCAAGAAAAACTGTCGAGACACTAGTTGTACTATGACAGCAGTGTAATAAAAGACTATCAGGAGGTCCCAATAAATATACAAATAATTTGAGAATGGCGTGTGAATGAACATTCTGACTTGAACAGTGCCTTCAGAAAGTATTCAAACCCCTCAACTTCTTCACATTTTGTTGTTGTTACAGCCTGAATTTGTAAGTGGTCTAAATTGAGATTCATTTTTTTGTCACTGACGAACACACAATACCCCATAATGTCAAAGTGGAATTATAATTAAAGTGAAAAGGAAATGCTGAAATGTCATGTGTCATAGTATTCAACCCATTTGTTATGACAAGCCTAAATAAGTTCAGTAGTAAATATTTGCTTAACAAGTCACATAATAAGTTATATGGACTCACTCTGTAATAATATCGTTTAACATGATGTTTTAATGACGACCTCATCTCTGTACCCCACACATACAATTATCTGGAAGGTCCCTCAGTCCAGCAGTGAATTTCAAACACAGATTCAACCACAAAGACCAGGGAGGTTTTCCAATGCCTCGCAAAGAAAGAAGGGCACCTATTGGTAGATGGGTAAAAATAAACAAGCAGACATTGACTATCCCTTTGAGGATGGTGAAGTTATTAATTACACTTTGGATGGTGTATCAATACTCCCCGTAACTACAAAGATTCAGGCGTCCTTCCTAACTCAGTTGCCTGAGAGGAAGGAAACCGCTCAGGGATTTCACCATGAGGCCAATGGTGACTTTAAAACAGTTACCGAGTTTAATGGCTGTGATAGGAGAAAACTGAGCATTGATCAACAACATTGTAGATACTCCACAATATGAACCTATTTGACAGAGTGAAAAGGTAGCATGTACAGAATAAAAAAATATTGCAAAACATGCATCATGTTTGCAACAAGAGAGTAAAATAATACTGCAAAACATTTGGTAAAGCAATTCACTTTTTGTCCTAAATACAAAGTGTTTTGTTTGGGGCAAATCCAATACAACACATTACTGAGTACCACTCTCCATATTTTCAGGCATAGTGGTGGCTGCATCATGTTATGGGTATGCTTGTAATCATTAAGAACTGGGGAGTTTTTCAGGATAATAAATAAACGGAATGGAGTTAAGCACGGGCAAAATCATAGAGGAAAACCTGGTTGTCTGCTTTCCACCAGATACAGGGAGATGAATTCACCTTCCAGCAGGACAATAACCTAAAACACAAGGCCAAATCTACACTGGAGTTGCTTCCCACGAAGACAGTGGCCGAGTAACAGTTTTGACTTAAATCTGCTTGAAAATCTATGGCAAGACTTGAAAATGGTTGTCTAGCAATGATCGACTTCAAAATTGACAGGTGTGGAAAGCTCTTAAGAGGCTTACCCAGAAAGACTCACAGCTGTAATCACTGTCAAAAAGGTCTAATATGTATTGACTCAGGGGTGTGAATATGTACGTAAATTAGATATTTCTGTATTTAATTTTCTATAAATTGGCAAGAAATTCTGAAAACATGTTTTCACTGTCATTATGGGTAGATGGGTGAGAGAAAAACATACATTTAGTCCATTTTGAATTCAGGCTGTAACATAACAAAATGTGGAATAAGTCAAGGGGTATGAATGCTTTCTGAAGCCACCATAGATGTGTACAGTTTCACATTTTCTTATCTTTTCCACCGTTTGCCTAACCTAAAAAGCCTTGGGGAACTTCCTAGCTCAGACTACCGAAACCAGTTTAGTGTTTATTAAGCCAGAGTACACACAGAGGCCATGGCTCTCTCTCTCTACATGGCTTCTGGGTACTTTCAGAGCGATTTCCTTCACATGGAGGATGCTGACTCATTTTAGTCATCAGGAAATAAGCCCACACTAATAATCATGTCTAACATCTGACTGACAACTTTCACATGAAGGCGGACAAACCTTTGATGATAGCGTCAACAATAAATGGCTAAGATGATTGTGTGTGCAAGAGTTCATGCATCAGTTTTTCCCCCGTTGTATTAGAGTGCATTAAAGTGCATCTTCCTAATGCAGGGCTGGGAGCAGAGTTGCCATAAATAAACCCAACTCTTCTATGAAAACATATTTTCTTCGTATATTAAGTTTTAAAAAGCATCAGGGGACATGGGGACTGGGGAGCAGTCAACTGCTGCATCCCAAATCACATCCTATTCCCTCCCTATATTAGTGGACAACATTTTAGTATACTTCACAGAAACCCAGTGACCTTCACAGAAACCCAGTGACCTTCACAGAAACCCAGTGACCTTCATAAGGAGCCAACACAGTCCTATTGGGAGAGAGGAAGAACGGGGCCCCTTTACCTCTCCGTTTCCTTCGTCCCTCTCCTCCTTCTCTTCCCTCGTCATCTCCTTCATCCATCTCTTCTGATCCACTGCCCTCCGACCCGGAGATCTCTTCCCCTGGAATAGCAGAACAGAAAACAATTTAGTTACAAACTCTCCTTAAACCCTTAGCGCAGGTTAACTCTCCTTAAACCCTTAGCGCAGGTTAACTCTCCTTAAACCCTTAGCGCAGGTTAACTCTCCTTAAACCCTTAGCGCAGGTTAACTCTCCTTAAACCCTTAGCGCAGGTTAACTCTCCTTAAACCCTTAGCGCAGGTTAACTCTCTTTAAACCCTTAGCGCAGGTTAACTCTCCTTAAACCCTTAGCGCAGGTTAACTCTCCTTAAACCCTTAGCGCAGGTTAACTCTCCTTAAACCCTTAGCGCAGGTTAACTCTCCTTAAACCCTTAGCGCAGGTTAACTCTCCTTAAACCCTTAGCGCAGGTTGACTCTCCTTAAACCCTTAGCGCAGGTTAACTCTCCTTAAACCCTTAGCACAGGTTAACTCTCCTTAAACCCTTAGCACAGGTTAACTCTCCTTAAACCCTTAGCGCAGGTTAACTCTCCTTAAACCCTTAGCGCAGGTTGACTCTCCTTAAACCCTTAGCGCAGGTTAACTCTCCTTAAACCCTTAGCGCAGGTTAACTCTCCTTAAACCCTTAGCGCAGGTTAACTCTCCTTAAACCCTTAGCGCAGGTTAACTCTCCTTAAACCCTTAGCGCAGGTTAACTCTCCTTAAACCCTTAGTGCAGGTTAACTCTCTTTAAACCCTTAGCGCAGGTTAACTCTCCTTAAACCCTTAGCGCAGGTTAACTCTCCTTAAACCCTTAGCGCAGGTTGACTCTCCTTAAACCCTTAGCGCAGGTTAACTCTCCTTAAACCCTTAGTGCAGGTTAACTCTCCTTAAACCCTTAGCGCAGGTTAACTCTCCTTAAACCCTTAGCGCAGGTTAACTCTCCTTAAACCCTTAGCGCAGGTTAACTCTCCTTAAACCCTTAGCGCAGGTTGACTCTCCTTAAACCCTTAGCGCAGGTTAACTCTCCTTAAACCCTTAGCGCAGGTTAACTAGAAATAGATTAAGACTAGTCTTGGACTAAAACGATTCTCCATGAAGCATACTTTTCAGTCTAAGACTAGGAAATGGGAAATCAGCCCATAAAAAGTTTTTGGATCCAATCCTAACTTGAACACAGAAGTGTGTTAGTCATTTTACAACTCCTGTCCCAAATGAAGACAGCATCAACAGAGAGGACCACTAACTGACCTTCTTGGAGTTTCTTCTTAAGGTCTTCGATCTCCTTCTGGAACTGCCGTAGCAGGGCATCCTTGGGGTCTTCATTGATCCGAGCTTTGTTCTTGATGTTCTTGGCCCGGTTGGCGTAACGCAGCGTGCTGATGGTCTCGTCGTAGTTGTAGTCCGCTGGGCCGATGTTCGCACACTGACCGTTGAAAAAGTTTATGAGAATACGATATATATTATGAGAGATTAAAATCTGACCTTTTATGAAAGAACAGCAAGGAACGAGAGCTTGGTAGACTTCATCATAATAAATGAAATATTTGTATATATGTATTTATTAATAGTTTTCAAAATTGGATGCTAGTTGGCATTTGTGTCACTTAATCTGATCTACCCCCAAGTAATAAGACGCATAAATAACTAACAAAATACACAAAACGCAACAATTTCAACAAGTTAAAGTTCATAAGGAAATCAGTCAATTTAAATAAATAAATGAGGCCTTGATCTATGGATTTCACATGACTGGGCAGGGGCTCAGCCTTGGGTGAGCCTGGGAGGACATAGGGCCAACCACTTGGTAGCCAGGCCCATCCACTGGGGAGCCAGGCCAATCAGAATGAGTTTTTCCCTCATAAAAGGGCTTTATCACAGACAGAAATACAGTTTCATCAGCTGTCCGGGTGGCTGGTCTCAGACGATCCCGCAGGTGAAGAAGTCAGATGGCGTGGATACAAGTGGTCTGCTGTCGTCAGGCCGGTTGGACGTACTGACAACATTTTCTAAAACTACATTGGAGGTGACTTATGGTAGATAAATTAACATTACATTCTCTGGCAACAGCTCTGGTGGACATTCCTGCAGTCAGCATGCCAATTGCACTCTCCCTCAAAACTTGAAAAATCAGTGGCGTTGTGTGACAAAATTGCACATTTTAGATTTGCCTTTTATTAACCCGAGCACAAGGTGCACCTGTGTAATGATCATGCTGTTTAATCAGCTTCTTGATATGCCACACCTGTAAGGTGGATAGATTATCTTGGTGAAGGAGAAATGCTCACTAACAGGGATGTAAACAAATGTGTGCACAAAATTTGAGAGAAATAAGCTTTTTTGTGCATATGGAACATTTCTGGGATCTATATTTCAGCTCATGAAACCAACACTTTACATGTTGCGTTTATATGTTTGTACACCTGCATATGTAAATATAGTATTGGAACTGACCCCGTATATAAAATGCTTACTTATTTACTGTTTATTCTACTGTTACATTGTTAGTGATTACTGAAAATGTTGGGTTTTGAGTTTACAAGAAAAGGCATTTCACTGCACTTATGCATGTGACATTAAAACGAATGAGTCATTGGCACCAATTAGTGTCAATGGTAGCAACACAGAACTAGAATGAGTAGAACGGGCCGCCACAACCAAGTCAATGATGTAGAAGGGGAGTACTGGGGTGCGTCACCTGATTGGGTTGATTCACTGATGTGGTCATCCTGTCTGGGTTGGCGCCCCCCCTTGGGTTGTGCCATGGCGGAGATCTTTGTGGGCTATACTCAGCCTTGTCTCAGGATGGTAAGTTGGTGGTTGAAGATATCCCTCTAGTGGTGTGGGGGCTGTGCTTTGGCAAAGTGGGTGGGGTTATATCCTTCCTGTTTGGCCCTGTCTGGGGGTGTCCTCGGATGGGGCCACAGTGTCTCCTCACCCCTCCTGTCTCAGCCTCCAGTATTTATGCTGCAGTAGTTTATGTGTCGGGGGCTAGGGTCAGTTTGTTATATCTGGAGTACTTCTGTCCTATTCGGTGTCCTGTGTGAATTTAAGTGTGCTTTCTCTAATTCTCTCTTTTCTCTCTCTCGGAGGACCTGAGCCCTAGGACCATGCCCCAGGACTACCAGACATGATGACTCCTTGCTGTCCCCAGTCCACCTGGCCGTGCTTCTGCTCCAGTTTCAACTGTTCTGCCTTATTATTATTCGACCATGCTGGTCATTTATGAACATTTGAACATTATAATGTTATAATCTCCACCCGGCACAGCCAGAAGAGGACTGGCCACCCCACATAGCCTGGTTCCTCTCTAGGTTTCTTCCTAGGTTTTGGCCTTTCTAGGGAGTTTGTCCTAGCCACCGTGCTTCTACACCTGCATTGCTTGCTGTTTGGGGTTTTAGGCTGGGTTTCTGTACAGTACTTTGAGATATCAGCTGATGTACGAAGGGCTATATAAATACATTTGATTTGATACTGGCAGCCATTTTGTGTGTACCCATAGCATTAAAGCAGCAGGAAGTAAAAGCAGGAAGTGTTGTTAGTTACCATCATGGTTTTGGAGTTTCCCCCCAGTGAGTCCTGCAGCAGGCGGGTGAGTTTGGAGTTCCTGTAGGGGACGTGGGTGCTCTTCCCGTCCACCAAGGCTGAGATGACGTTACCCAGCGTGGAAAGAGATAGGTTGATCTTAGTGGCCTCTTTCAGTCGCTGGCCAGTCGCTCCTGTCTTCCCCTGGCGCTCAGAACCCTGGGGGGGAGAGAGAAAGAGAGAGAACAGTGTGGGGGGGGGGTAACTGATGATTATGTTTTCTGTCTGTTTGCCATGTGTGGGCCACATGCCTTAAAGCCACAGATACATTTCCATTCCACAATAACATGTTGAATCTGATCTCGCTCAACAGGGCTTACTGACTTCACCTAGCGGCCTCTAAAAATGTTCATAAAAATCCTATATTGGAATTCAAATTATAATTCCCATTGCAGAGACTAAGAAAACCATAGGCAGAGAAATGTATGACGGTAATCTATACAGATTTGGTTCTTAAATCTCAAAAAACAGAAACCAAGTTACCAAAATGTGCTTACTCCTTCAAAGCATCAAGTTCACTCTCTGGGAGATTCCATCGGTTTGATATCTGTTGAGGTAAATTATATCTTTATTCTATTTCACAGTAAATGTTCATGTGACTTCCTTACCGCCAGATCCACTAAGTGGAGTTTTCCCATGCGTACGTGCTGGTCTCCATCCATACCCTTCTCGCTGCACTCGATGGTGATGGTGAAGATGGCATGAGAGCGAGAGCTGTGTTCATTCATGTTGGTGGAGCCAACCGAGCCTGGGTAGGATAAAGCAGAACACATTCAGAAACATAAAACTCAGACTGTATTTTCTTGGTTCACTTCATAATAACTTGGTTACACGTCATAGTAACTTCCTTGAGTGTGATTGTAACCTTTATTTAACCGGGACAATTTGCATTTATTTATTTATTTCACCTTTATTTAACCAGGTAAGCTAGTTGAGAAGAAGTTCTCATTTGGAACTGCGACCTGGCCAAGATAAAGCATATCAATTCGACACATACAACAACAAAGAGTTACACATGGAATAAACAAAACATACAGTCAATAATTACAGTAGAAAACAAAGTCTATATACAGTGAGTGAAAATGAGGGAGTTAAGGCAATAAATAGGCCACGGTGGTGAAGTAATTACAATATAGCGATTAAACACTGGAATGGTAGATATGCAGAAGATGAATGTGCAGGTAGAGATACTGGGGTGCAAAGGAGCAAGATAAATAAATAAATACAGTATGGGGATGAGGTAGGTAGATAGATGGGCTATGTACAGGTGCAGTGATCTGTGAGCTGCTCTGACAGCTGGTGCTTAAAGCTAGTGAGGGAGATATGAGTCTCCAGCTTCAGTGATTTTTGCAGTTTGTTCCAGTCATTGGCAGCAGAGAACTGGAAGGAAAGGCGGCCGAAGGAGGAATTGGCTTTGGGGGTGACCAGTGAGATATACCTGCTGGAACGCGTGCTACGAGTGTGTGCTGCTATGGTGACCAGTGAGCTGAGATGATGTGGGGCTTTACCTAGCAGAGACTTGTAGATAACCTGTAGCCAGTGGGTTTTGCGACGAGTATGAAGCGAGGGCCAACCAACGAGAGCTTACAGGTCGCAGTGGTGGGTGATGTATGGGGCTTTGGTGACAAAACGGATGGCACTGTGATAGACTGCATCCAATTTGTTGAGTAGAGTGTTGGAGGCTATTTTATAGATGACATCGCCGAAGTCGAGGATCGGTAGGATGGTCAGTTTTACAAGGGTATGTTTGGCAGCATGACTGAAGGATGCTTTGTTGTGATATAGGAAGCCAATTCTAGATTTAATTTTGGATTAAATGCTTAATGTGAGTCTGGAAGGAGAGTTTACAGTCTAAACAGACACCCAGGTATTTGTAGTTGTCCACGTAAGTCAGAGCCTTCCAGAGTAGTGATGCTGGACGGGCGGGCAGTGATCGATTGAATAGCATGCATTTAGTTTTACTTGCATTTAAGAGCAGTTGGAGGCCACGGAAGGAGAGTTGTATGGCATTGAAGCTCGTCTGGAGGTTAGTTAACACAGTGTCCAGAGAAGGGACAGATGTATACAGAATTGTGTTGTCTGCGTAGAGCTGGATCAGAGAATCACCAGCAGCAAGAGCGACATCATTGATGTATACAGAGAAGAGAGTCGGCCCGAGAATTTAACCCTGTGGCACCCCCATAGACTGCCAGAGGTCCGGACAACAGGCCCTCCGATTTGACACACTGAACTCTATATCAGAGAAGTAGTTGGTAAACCAGGCTAGGCAATCATTTGAGAAACCAAGGCTGTCGGGTCTGCCAATAAGAATGTGGTGATTGACAGAGTCAAAAGCCTTGGCCAGGTCGGTGAATACGGCTGCACAGTAATGTCTCTTATCGATGGCGGTTAAGATATCGTTTAGGACCTTGAGCACGGCTGAGGTGCACCCATGACCAGCTCTGAAACCAGATTGCATAGCAAAGAAGGTACGGTGGGATTCGAAATGGTCAGTGATCTGTTTGATGACTTGTCTTTCGAAGACCTTAGAAAGACAGGGTAGGATAGATCTGTAGCAGTTTGGGTCTAGAGTGTCACCCCCTTTGAAGAGGGGGACGACTGCGGCAGCTTTCCAATCTTTGAGAATCTCAGACGATACGAAAGAGAGGTTGAACAGGCTAGTAATACGGGTTGCAACAATTTTGGCAGATAATTTTAGAAAGAGAGGGTCCAGATTGCTGTGCCGGGGTAGGGGTAGCCAGGTGGAAAGCATGGCCAGCCATAGAGAAATGCTTATTGAAATTCTCAATTGTAGTGTATTTATCGGTGGTAACAGTGTTGCCTAGCCTCAGTGCAGTGGGCAGCTGGGAGGATGTGCTCTTATTCTCCATGGACTTTACAGTGTCCCAGAACTTTGAGTTTGTACTACAGGATGCAAATTTCTGTTTGAAAAAGCTAGCCTTAGCTTTCCTAACTGCCTGTGTATATTTGTTCCTAACTTCCCTGAAAAGTTGCATATCACGGAGGCTATTCGATGCTAATGCAGAATGCCACAGGATGTTTTTGTGCTGGTCAAGGGCAGTCAGGTCTGGAGTGAACCAAGGACTATATCTATTCCTGGTTCTACATTCTTTTGAATGGAGCATGCTTATTTAAGATGGTGAGGAAGGCACTTTTAAAGAATAACCAGGCATCCTCTACTGACGGGATGAGGTCAATGTCATTCCAGAATACCCCGGCCAGGTCGATTAGAAAGTCCTGCTCGCAGAAGTGTTTCAGGGAGCGTTTGACAGTGATGAGGGATGCAGGCAATGATCGCAGAGATCTTGATTGAAAACAGCAGAGGTGTATTTGGAGGGCGATTTAGTTAGGATGATATCTATGAGGGTGCCGTGTTTACTGATTTGGGGTTGTACCTGGTAGGTTCATTGATAATTTGTGTGAGATTGAGGGCGTCAAGCTTAGATTGTAGGATGGCCCGGGGTGTTAAGCATGTCCCAGTTTAGGTCACCTAGTAGCACGAGCTCAGAAGAAAGATGGGGGGCAATCAATGCACTTTGTTTTTTTTACCTTTATTTAACTAGGAAAGTCAGTTAAGAACAAATTCTTATTTTCAATGACGGCCTAGGAACATAATTTGTTTTACCTTGTCAGCTCGGGGATTCGATCTTGCAACCTTTCGGTTACTAGTCAACATGCTCTAACCGTTAGGCTACCTGCCGCCCCGACATATGGTGTCGAGGGCACAGCTGGGGGCAGAGGGTGGTCTATAGCAAGCGGCAACGGTGAGAGACTTGTTTCTGGAAAGGTTAATTTTTAGAAGTAGAAGCTTGAATTGTTTGGGTACAGACCTGGATAGTAAGACAGAACCCTTGAGGTTAGAAACCTATTTTGTGAGGGGGGGTCTGGCAAATGGTATATACTGTACGATCATGAATTCTAATGCTTAGAACTCTTATAAATGCTTTGTGTGAATCTTTACGGTTCTTGTGCCCCATTGTCATAATCCTGTCCATGTCATCAGCGTTGTTCACCACATAACCAGACAGGTCCTTGATGTAAACACCCACATCTGGCCTCTCCTTCACCTGGTGGTCACACAAACACAAATCAATGATATGAGTTAGGATGCGGCAATACTCTCGAATTGCTCTTATACATTCATATCTTAAATTGCCTCCTGGGAACCAACAACGTTATCATGCTCATCTGTATTAGAAACTAAAAGTGAATTATGAGAGGTTTAATCATCTATAGTTCCCTTAACAGAGAACATCCCAGTCATGTGCCATGTCCTGTTGTCTCCTTTCAGGAACCAATGATATTGATGTGTTATTGAGAAACTAATGGAGATTAGTTATGATAAGGAAATCATCTTCAATTCCCTTTCTGGGCCCCTAATATTGTGTAATGTCCCATTCTGTGCTTCTAGGCACCAACAACGTTATCATACTCATCTTTATCATTTGGTCACTGTGGTCTTATCTACAAATCTACAAAGCCACCGTGCTTCTACACCTGCATTGCTTGCTGTTTGGGGTTTTAGGCTGGGTTTCTGTATAGCACTTTGAGATATCAGCTGATGTAAAAAAAAGGATTTATAAATTTGATTTGAAATCAAACCAATAAGCTACTACCTATGAAGCTAGCACCAGTGTTTTTAAAAAAAATATATATTATTGTATGGTTAATCTAATTAATGGGATAATGTTCTTCATATCTACAGCTGCTTCTTGCTAAATTAATGGGATGGTTTTTCTGAGAAGCATATCATCATATCACATGAAACATCTATAACCTCTAGCCTCTGCATCTGGTCCTTCCCCAGCAGGTCCCTCACTTCTTCATTGTAAATCTCCAGATAAGACACGCGAACTAAGAACCTGCGGATGAGAGGTAAGATACTTATTTCAAATCAACCTCAAACTGAGAGACTGTCAGCAGCAAGCATGTCAAAAACAGCGCCTGTCTTTTTTTCTTGTAGGCCTAAGCATCTTCTGACTCCAACCAGTGTTGTGTGACTGAGGCCTTTTGCGCTCCTAGGGGCTGAAAATAATAAGTCAAGTCATAGCATGTTGCATCAAACAATTGCCTGGCAATGAACCAGTTCCGATTGTTTTGCCTGTTTGTGTTAATGTCCTTACCGGGTGTCGCCCTCTGCTTTGGCGATGTGGCCGAACACATGAGCAAAGGAGTTGGGGATTATTCCTCGGAGCTCTGGCACTGCCCTCACTCCCTCCATGGTGAACGTCTTTCCTGTCCCTGTCTGTCCGTACGCGAAGATGGTCCCTGGAGAAAACACAGGCTCAGTACTAAAACATGAAGAGGTTATTTTACCAGGTAGATGGAGCCTTATCCTGTACTAAAAAAACATGTTAAATGGAGAATTTCTACTATGCTTAATCTGTGTCCGCAAACCGCCCTTGATAGTCTCATCCATGCTTTTATTACAAGCAGGCTTGACTACTGTAATGCTCTCCTGTCTGGTCTACCCAAGAAAGCCATTGGTCAACTGCAAAACCTACAGAATGCTGCAGCACGGCCACTGACCTAGACCAGATGTAGAGCACACATTACACCGGTTTTAAGGTCTCTGCACTAGTTGCGTGTGAGTTTAAGAATACATTTTAAGATTATCCTATTGGTTTTTAAAATCAATCCACAATTGTGCACCCCAAAACATGTCAGACATGCTTTTAAGTTACGTACTGTTAGGCTCTATTACTAGAGTCAGAACTCTACAGACACTGTGAAAGCTCAAACCAAGTTTATTCTTCCCAGAGGGTCAATACAGCCGCGTTAGACAAAGACATGTTCCACCCGTGGTACTATACATACCCCACTTTGGGTGGAGTCTCCTCATCGCTAAACATTGCATCAATATTGCTAGTCAGGGAGCTGAGTGATATAGGCCTTAAGCGGTTCCTCCCCTTATCAATACTGCCACAGTTAACCATTTTCCCATTTTCCCATTTGCACTCAGCCCCTCCCAAACTTCATTATGGCACCCCTCGTGGTCTCTTTTATAACTAATGATGAATTATAGTTAAAGCTCAGAAATCCAAACCTTTCAGTACCCACTAGGTTCCTCAGGTCCTCTGGCCTTTTAATTATCTCAAAACCTAGGATCAAGAGGCATGGAGAGGCAGCCTTTAGTTATTATGCCCCCAGCCTCTGGAATAGTCTGCCAGAAAACCTGAGGGGGACCAAGAGGCATGGAGAGGCAGCCTTTAGTTACTATGCCCCCAGCCCTCTGCCAGAGAACCTGAGGGGGACCAAGAGGCATGGAGAGGCAGCCTTTAGTTACTATGCCCCCAGCCTCTGGAATAGCCTGCCAGAGAACCTGAGGGGGGGGGCCGTAACTGTGGACATATTTAAAAGAGATCTTAAAAGACCTTTGCTATTCCTGTTTCAGTTTGAGTTGTAGTAAATATTTCATATTTTATTTCCATTGTTTAACCCCCTGTAAAGCACATTGCACTGCATGTCTGAAATGTGCTGTAGGAATAACGCTTGATTTGATTTGAACAAATGCAATTGTGTAGTTCTGAATGGTGTGTCAGCAACAGTGATCATTTCAAATCCTCTCTCCACTTACCATTGTAACCCTCCAATACTGAGTCTATGATGGGGCGGGCTGTCAGATTGTAAACGTCCAGCTGTTTGCTGTCTGGTCCGAACACCGTGTCAAATGTGAAGGTCTTGGGGGGTTCGTGGGTGGTCTCTAATTTGTTGACGGTTATGGTCCCTCGGTTCTCATCCACACTGACGGCCTGCTTGTGGCCCATACTCCTCTCCTTCTGGTTCAGCGGGCGACATCGCACAACCACTTTGACGTTGTCCATGACCTCCGGCTTGTCAGATTTGTCCATCTTGTTGCTCTGCACGGGAGGGAAATAACTATTCATGATGCCAGCCACCTAGTAGCTACATGACTTCCGAGCCGATGCCTCATGTAAATGCAATATGAAAACATCGCTAATAGCTAACGTTAATAATCTCACCACAGCAAAGAGAGACAAACTGGCTGGCTTGCTATAATGAATCCAGTTAGCAAACGAACATTACTGTACAGCTAACGCTAGTTAAGATGGTTGAAAGAGCTATCTTGACAGTTAATTAGCTAACTGCTAGTTCAATGTATGGCCAAGACTTGAGGGCACGTAGCTAATCTGCAATGTATTGCAAACTCTTGCTGTTGCCAAGCAAACTAGCTAATGTTAGCATGTTTACTAACCAGCTGCTGCATTGTTATGCACAACGAATAAAACTTAGTTAACACAGTAACTTGGCTGACAGCATGCCCTTGCTGTATCCTGGTTGTAATGTATATGGCTGCATATCTATCAAATATAATGACACCGTCTAAAATAGGTTGAAAATAGCATTAGCTAGCTAGCTAAACTAACGCTAGCGTCATATCATTCGGGTGAAGGGAGGAACACCTCTGAAAAACAGCGGAATACAAAGGGCCCACTTACCGGCATTTTAAGACTTTAGTTTTGATGTTTAAAATGACATGAGACAATAGCAAACGCTTTTGGATGCTTTGATGGTAGTGTTTATCTTACAAAAATGATTTAGATGCCAACGCAGTGCCTATTTCATCAGTGGCCCATTTCCTCCGATGCTGATAAAATTGTCAAGCCTGATCGAATTGAGTCTGCGGCGGCGCAGTAGACTGGTGGGGAGGGGTAGTGTACAGTACATTAGAGGTGGCATCGCCATAGGTAGAGGACTATCTCACTATGTTTGCTTTAATGAACAACAATAATGTTTGTTGAAAAACGGGATGATATAGAGTAAAATGGAAAACAGAATAAGGGATCATGATCCATGCAACAGCCAATAAAATGAGTATTTTAGCTACAACGTGTCATACATGATTTATTTTCAGCACTCACAAAGTAAAGAGCAGAGAAGTAGAATTTGTTAGAGGACACCTGTGCATGTTTTCTGAAGTCTTCAAAGTGCAGGACAGGACACATAGGTGTGCAGTTATTTAGCAAAATCAGGTTGAGAATGTAACAAACGCATGCTATAGTTGACAGAAGCATTGTTTACCACTCACTCACTATATGATCATCACTTGCATACATTTTGCCTCTGGTAAGAGGGCTGTTATTGTTTTCAAATCTATACATTGTGGGCTTTGCAAAGGCACTGACTTGTGTGTTGTAATAGCTCTTGAATAAAGAGAACACTAATTATTTAAGCAAAACATTGGTCTGAGGTGGGTTTGTGCAACTGGGATTGGTAATAATAAATGTATACAGTAGGTCTATGCAACTCTCATGCTTCTGCACATCAACATATACACAAATATATCTCTGAACCTCATAGTTATCTAGTCTAAAACGGTCCAAAGAACCTCAAAAAGAAAAAATACACTACATGACCAAGAGTATGTGGACACATCACTCCAAAATGATGGGCATTAATATGGAGTTGCTGCTATAACAGCCTCTACTCTTCTGGGAAGGCATTACTATGGAGTTGGTCCCCCCCTTTGTGGCTATAACAGCCTCCACTCTTCTGGGAAGGCATTAATATGGAGTTGGTCCCCCCTTTACTGCTATAATAGCCTCCACTCTTCTGGGAAGTCATTAATATGGAGGTGGGCCCCCCTTTGCTGCTAAAACAGCCTCCACACTTCTGGGAAGGCATTAATATGGAGTTGTTCCCCCCTTTGCTGCTATAACAGCCTCCACTCTTACGGAAAGACTTGCCACTAGATGTTGGAACATTGCTGCGGGGACTTGATTCCATTCAGTAACAAGAGCATTAGTGAGGTCGGACACTGGATGTTGGGCGATCAAGCCTGGCGCGCAGTCGGCGTTCCAATTCATCCCAAACCCATTTCATGAAGCTCCCGACGAACAGTTGTTGTGCTGATGTTGCTTTGTAACTTGGTAGTGAGTGTTGTAACCGAGGACAGACGCGCATCAGCACTCTGCAATCCCGTTCTGTGAGCTTCTGTGGCCTACCACTTCGCGGCTGAGCCGTTGTTGCTCCTAGACATTTCCACTTCACAATAACAGCACTTGACAGGGGAAGCTCTAGCAGGGCAGAAATTTGACGAACTGACTTGTTGGAAAGGTGGCATCCTATGACAGTACCAAATATAAATTCACTGAGCTCTTCAGTAAGGCCATTCTACTGCCAATTTGTGTCTATGGAGATTAAAATTGATAACACAGCCATTCAAACACCTGTCACCAACAGGTGTGGCTGAAACAGCCAAATCCACAACATTTGAAGGGGTGTCCACATACTTCATATATAGTCACTATATGGCAGTATAATATATTATTTTCAACACACAGATAAAACACACACTTCCACAGTTTGGGCATCTCATTTGGCAGTGTCAACGTATGGAAATCCATAGAAATAGAATAGCTAGAATGGACATTGGTTTTCAAGTCAACATTACATGATGGGGTGGCCAAATTGATTGTACCGGGTTGGGCCAGCAGCCATATTGAGTGTACTATCAAATTGTCGCGGTCTAGGGAGCTTTTCCATGCTAGTCATTCTATTTCTATGTGAAAAACACACATATAATAATAACAACTAAACACTACAGGCAGTCAACTGAATCGGTCTAAGAACTGTAGAACACTGCTATGGAAGAGGCCCGTGTGGCCACTGCTCTCCTGGGTGAGCAGAACCCGGCCGTCGGGCCGATGTCTGTGGAGCAGGACAGGCTCACCCTGCATCAGGCTCATCTCTGACTCCGTCTGGGCCTGGTACGACGCCGCTACTCTGTGTCTGAGGGAGGAGAGATAAAGGTTCATGAGTGGAATTGAGAAAGAGATTTTCCATCTAACACATAACATAATAGATGCCATTTAGCAGACGCTTTTATTCAAAGAGACTTGCAGTCATGTATGTATACATTTTACGTATGGGGGGGCCCCAGCGGGAATCAAACTCAAATCAAATTAAATGTTATTTGTCACCGAATGCAACAGATAGACCTTACAGTGAAATGTGTACTTACAAGCCATTAACCAACATTTATTTTTCTAAAAACTGCAGTGTTAAGAAAGTATTTACAAAAATAAACCTAAGTTAAAACATTTTTTTTTTTTTTATGAAATAAATAATTAAAGAGTAACAATAAAATAACAGTAACAGAGGGTACCGGTACAGAGGCAATGTGCGGGGGAACATGTTAGTCGAGGTAATTGAGGTAATAATGTACATGTAGGTTGAAGTAAAGTGACTATGCATGGATAATAAACAGAGTAGCAGCAGTGTAAAAATGGGGTTGGGGGGGTCAATGCAAATAGTCTGGGTAGCCATTTGATTAGTTGTTCAGGAGTCTTATGGCTTGTGGGTAGAAGCTATTAAGAAGCCTTTAGGACCTAGACTTGCCATGCGGTAGCAGACAGAACAGTCTATGACTAGGATGACTAGAGTCTTTGGCAATATTTAGTGCCTTCCTCTGACACCGCCTGGTATAAAGGCCCTGGATGGCAGGAAGCTTGTCCCCAGTGATGTACTGGGCCAAACGCACTACCCTCTGTAGTGCCTTGCGGTCGGTAGGCCGAGCAGTTGCCATACCAGGCAGTGATGCAACAAGTCAGGATGCTCTCGATGGTGCAGCTGTATAACTTTTTGAGGACCCATGCCAAATCTTTTCAGTCTCCTGAGGGTGAAAAGGCGTTGTCGTGCCCTCTTCATGACGGTCTTGGTGTGTTTGGACCATGATAGTTTGTTGGTGATGTGGACATCAAGGAACTTGAAGCTCTCGACCCGCTCCACTACAGCCCAGTCGATGAGAACGGGGGTGTGCTCGGCCCTCCTTTTCCTGTAGTCCACGATCATCTCCTTTGTCGTGATCACGTTCAGGGAAAGGTTGTTGTCCTGGCACCACACTTCCAGTTCTCTGACCTCCTCCCTATAGGCTGTCTCATCATTGTCGGTGATCAGGCCAACCACTGTTGTGTCGTCAGCAAACTTAATGATGGTGTTGGAGTCGTGTTTGACCATGCAGTTATGGGTGAACAGGGAGTACAGGAGGAAATAACGACCCATGGTGATGCAAGCGAGCAACAGAGGACCACCATCACATTCAGAATACAGAAATCCTACTTCCTGAAGCAAGACACTAAGCAGGTCAGTTTGTGAAAGAGGTCGTGCTTGTTACCCTCATCACAGATCACAGCTGCCCCCATAACCATTACAATGTCAACATTGGTATATCTCCCTTTCCTGTAGAATTGATGTGTACTGTAATTTGAGTGAAACTCACTGTACCTGCTAGGGCTGCTGGACACTGATGATGTAGGTTTCTGATTGGATGTCAGAACATCCGAGGGGTTTGTCTCCAGACCTTTCCTAAGAACAGGAGCCTTGCCTTCTTTCAGTATGATCCCAGGCCCATCTCGCCCCAGTGTGAGTGATGGAGCCCAGACCTCCAGGGGAGGGGGACCAGGCCGGGTACTGGCGGGGGGCTGGCTACCCGAGGGCAGGGAGGTGGTTCTGGGCCGTGGTGGAGGGGAATCAGGCTGGGTCAGGAACCGCACTGACTTAGTGGGCTGAGGGATACAACACACAAACAATGTTGGCATTATGATACAGTAGTGGAATAGGAATAAAGATGATTGATGCTGGATATAAAAGACAGTGGCAGTCAGCATTTGCTACGTGAAAGAGTTCATGTTAAGAGAACATTTCCCAATAAAGACAATCTGAAATAGAAGTCAAAGTAGACATGAAGTCAGTCAACTATCCCTCCAAGCTACTTTTACATTTATTTTGTATATTTTTTTATTTAACCTTTATTTAACTAGGCAAGCCAGTTAAGAACAATTCTCATTTACAATGATGGCCTACACCGGTCAAACCCAGACGATGCTGCGCCAACTGTGCGCCGCCCAATCATGGCCGGTTATGATACAGCCTGTAATCGAACCAGGGTGTCCATAGTGACGCCTCAAGTACTGAGATGCAGTGCCTTAGACCGCTGTGCCACTACTTAATAATACCTAGACGGCAGGTGTGTTACCTTCTCTGTGTTGTTCTTGAGGGCGTCTGGTCTCACTAGGATGGAGTTGATGGACTGCTGACCATTCGATGCTGCTTGCCTTGTCTCCAACACCTGCCTATCAAACGTCTCTCTGGCAGCCGTGTCCCTGTCCTTCATAAAACCACCACTAGAGGGCGCTGGACATTCAGACATCCAGGCCAGAGATCTGTTGTGATTGGGCAGGATGCTCATGTGTTGTTTCTTCCTGAGCAGAGCAGGGGAGTAGCCAGGGGCCTGAATATGGCTAAAGTTCTGGCTGTGAGAATGGGATTGAGAATGGGGCTGAAGGCCTGAGGTGGCGCTGGTAGTGTGAGGGTAGTGGTTACAGCGCTGGGATGAGCTCTGACTGTGGGTCTGGGATTGAAGGGCTGAGCTGGAAGAGATGGTGGTGTGGGGGTAGTGGTTTCCCCGCTGAGATGAGCCTGAGGGGACATTAAAAAGACTTTGAAATCACTCAAAATGGATCCTTGTCAAATCAATCTAATTTCCACTGCACTGTTCTGGGTTCCATATTGTGATTATCAGACATATACAAACTAGAACAGAGAAGTCTTCACAGGTTTACTATCTGACTTAAATACTGCATAATGTTAGGATAATAACCAACCATTGAAAATGGAACTTTGTTGAGTTACGAACTTCCGCCACTCTCACCTCTGTGTGAACTATGGAAGACCCTCCTCACTGTGTCCCATCCCTCCGAGCCCACCCCGTGCCGGGACTTCCTGGTGGCGCCGCCTGATGACGTCACAGGCTGCGTGGCCATGGAGGCGGACTGCAGCGGAACCCGTTGTCCCGTAGAATAGGTGGTTTCATCGGAGTTGACCCTGTGGAGAGCTAGAACCACCGCTGGGGTCTTGGAGGAGGAGGACGAGGTTCTTCTTCCAGGGACTGTACCGGGGCCTGCCGTCACTGCCTTGGACTCCAAGAGCCTGGCAGAGGTTCTGTGGCAGACAGGAAATAGATAGATATTGCTGTCAAAATCAATAAATGAGGTGTCCATGACACAAATGAAAGTCAAAGAGATGGAACCACTGTAGGAGAGTAGTCAATAATGACACACACATCGTCTAACAGAAAGGCTGATCCTCTCAATGATTATATAAAACCACAACATTACAATCCCAATAACAATTGCCACTTGTTTCTCACGGTCCGCCTAATGAAACCGGTAGAAATGGCTCTCCCACTTACCTGAGGACAGGTGTGACGTAGTTGCCGGGCAGAATGCCCACTTACCTGAGGACAGGGGTGACGTAGTTGCCGGGCAGAATGCCCACTTACCTGAGGACAGGTGTGACGTAGTTGCCGGGCAGAATGCCTACTTTGCCCGTCCGTAGAGAGAGGCCTCGGAGCCAGCCCTCCTTAAACTTCCCATACACCCCCACCATCTCCCCCTTCCTCAGCTCCAGTTCCTCAGAACGACAGGGCTTGTAGGAGTACAGAGCAGCACACCTGAAGAACAGATTACATGTTACCACAATCTCACATAGATGACAAATTCTCTATCATCACTTGTGCTTCTACACCTGCACTGGTTGCTGTTTGGGGTTTTAGGCTGGGTTTCTGTACAGCACTTTGAGACATCAGCTGATGTTACTCAGTGTTACTCCAGTGTTATTCACAACGCTGATGGAGTCCCTAGGTGGCGGACTGCTTGGTGTCAGCGGAGGCTGTTACTCATATGTTACTACAAAGCTATTACTATGTTACTAACATGTTACTCACACACTGATGGAGAGCTGCTGAGTGGAGGACTGTTTGGTGTCCGAGGAGACGGAGGAGGACTGGGGGTTGATCAGAGCCATGGTGATGGTGGGAGGAGCTTCACCACTACTCATCTTCCTCACGCCCTATAGACAGAGAGGAGGAGGAAGACCAGGATGTAAATATGTATACTGCCATAGAGTGTTCTTCCTCTCAACCCTATATAGAGAGGAAGACCAAGATATCAAACAGTAAAGTCGGAGATGATATCATGTAAACTGACCTGTTAAAGACCGAGTAAGAATAAGATATTCTCATGTTAAATGTGAAAGGACATTTACGTGGTATCAATGAGAAATAAAGCAGACAAAGGAATGCTAGAAAGAGATAATGTGAGAGAGAAAGAAACAGGAAGATATGGCCTTAAACCTGTTTGATTTAAAATAATGATTTGAATTAAGCTAATATGGGAAATCCCTTTGAATTCAATCACTCCGACAGCATCCTTAGAGTGCTGGGCCAGTAACCAAAAGGTTGCTGGATTGAATCCCAAGCTGACAAGGTAAAAATCTGTTGTTCTGCCCCTGAGCAAGGCAGTTAACCCACTGTTCCCCGGGCGCCGAAGACGTGGATGTGATGAGGGAGTTGGTTTAAATATGGAAGACACATTTGAGTTGAAGGCATTCAGTTGTACAACTGCCTAGGTACCCCCCTTTCCCTTTCTATTTAAACACAATATCCATCTGTTTGCCCTTGGATGAAGTGGTTAGAAAGTTATTTTCAAAAGATTCGAAAATATATTTAAAAAAAATACAGTCTGCTTTGGCTACTTCTTCTTTGCAAGCATGTCATGCAGGAGACTGTGGCTGATTTCGTAGCTACTGTATAGCAGGGTCCCAAATGACTTCCTGTTTCCTACATAGGGCAGAACTTTTGATCAGAACCGTGTATGGGTGTGTGTGTGTGTGTGTTACACAGGCTGTTTTCACAATAACCAGAGAGAGAGTTGTTACCCCTCAAACACCCGGAGGGTAACACTACCGCTTCAATAATGTTGTCTAGCACCATGTATTAAACTGTTCCATGTCTGATTGCTGTACGGTAATCACAATCTCAATTATTAAAATGAATGCCCTGCCTCCTATCACCTTGATGACGTCCATGTTACCACTGCCTCCTCCTATAGATTCCTGGTCTAAACTGGACTCTGCCATAAAGAAGTTCATTTGTGGGAGAACGAAACCACAGATGAAATATGCAACACTAACGGAGAACAAAAGCATAAGGTGAACTTGCAGTTAGTTCCAAACCTGACATTTTAACACCCATCATTCCAAATGAATTTCCTGAAGCCCTGGTTGAACCCCAGATGGCTTCTGTTCCTTGGCGTCCTATAGGAGAGTCAGTATAGTTTCTCCAATAATATTTCAATATTTATTATCATTTGAATTGACTCTTTAAAAAAAGCGCATTATTGTTTGGATCCATTATAGCACACTCAGTAAACGTGTGGAAAGCTACAGAGAAGCAGATGAGATCTAGATCTTAATTCATACTCTCCAATATGGCGTATGTGAGTGGACCAAGTAATTGGGCGTCACTCTAAAGCGGAAGGTGGAATAAACGAGTCAGGAGTAGGTTTTCTTGATTGAACACAGTTCTCTATTGAGGGCATTTGGTCAACACAAACACTCCAACATAATCAATGAAAATCTTCCAAGGAAAAACATACATCTTCTTCTCCAGATGAAACAGGAACATAATAGGATTATCTTTAATCTACAACAAAAAGTCACGGGATTGTCACCGTCTTAGTGGTTCTTCCTGGATAGCTCCTCTCTCTCGGTGGCCATCTTCCAGAGATAGTTTTCCCCTCTCTGCTGGTTCCATTCTCTCTCTTATAGGGGAAGGAGAGTATGTCATTAGTACCGTCAGCTGTGCTTAATTGCCTCTGGTTACCTTGTCTCCCATGCCTTGTTGGGCTACTATCCATGAGCCCAGCCTGCCCTCTGGTGGTCCTTCCACACGTAATAAAGAATTCTTAGCACGTAAGAAACTATTTATATCAGATCCTTGGTCTAAGAAGGGTATTTATACTTTCAAAGACATATTCAATGTGAATAGACTCCTCAGTTTCCAGGAAATCTGCCAGTGTTGTAATGTCCCATGTTCATCATTTAGTCTTCAACTTCAACTCTGTCTGTCCACGCCAGCCTATGTGATCCCCTGGGGAGCAGAGCTAGCAGTACACCCATTGGTCAAACTTCTAACGGACAGACGCCACTCAAAAGGAGTTGTTTCTGACATCTACAGTCAGTTAATTCTAGCAGCACAAAAACCATGAACTCTATCCACTCTATTGGAAAAATATTTTACACTTGCTGACAGACAAATTAATTGGGAGGCAGTACAGGGGAAAAAATGTTGGATCATCTAGAAATCCCAATCACCAATTAATGAATTTTAAAATATTTTTTAAAAAATCACTTAAAAGACATCACATGGTATTAATCCATCACCATTATGTGATTTCTGGGGCCCTTGGCATTTTTCAGCCTGTCCTGTGGAAATGCCCAGGTGGGGTTGAATTCTGGGGGAAAGTCAACGATGTAACGTCTGTACTTATGGATAAATGAATGCCATTATATCCAACCTGTTTTTAAGCTTTTAAATTATATCCATCTATCTTTCCCAGTGCTGACGACATGGCCATCTCATAGTGTCGTACACAAAACGGGTCAACTTTCAGCACCTTCACCCCTGGAATGTTTTGGCATTCGGGTCAACAACAAAAAGTAACTTCTCAGCACTTCTACAAATATGTATGGAAGGTTGGGTTCAAATCAAAAAGGGGATTTACCCCATACTGTAGATACCAGGGGAGGAGGTAGCAACCTTCTGGCCCAAATGGTACCCTATTCCCTATATAATGCACTACTTGTCAAAAGTAGTGCACTATATAGGGAGCCATTTGGGCCTCACCTCAGTGTTTGGTAAAAATTGTTATTTCATGATGGGAACAGCAAAAAAAATGCTGATGCTGATGCTCTTAGCCAGCAGAGCTCCTTTCTGCCCTCGACTAGTCTCTTCACTATGAATATAGATTCATTTCCTATGAAATGCAGTAATGAGGAACTCTGAACAAGACACAGTGTGCCTAGTCTGCCTAGCGCGCTACAGAACGGACCTTTCAACTAGAAATCTCCACTTCAACAGAACTACAGAGAGCTGAACAGGTCCGTGAGTCAGTACTGATGCAGGTTTAGTGTGTCTCTAGTCTGAGGTGTGTCTGAGTCAGTACTGATGCAGGTTTAGTGTGTCTCTAGTCTGAGGTGTGTCTGAGTCAGTACTGATGCAGGTTTAGTGTGTCTCTAGTCTGAGGTGTGTCTGAGAGTCAGTACTGATGCAGGTTTAGTGTGTCTCTAGTCTGAGGTGTGTCTGAGAGTCAGTACTGATGCAGGTTTAGTGTGTCTCTAGTCTGAGGTGTGTCTGAGTCAGTACTGATGCAGGTTTAGTGTGTCTCTAGTCTGAGGTGTGCCTGTGAGTCAGTACTGATGCAGGTTTAGTGTGTCTCTAGTCTGAGGTGTGTCTGAGAGTCAGTACTGATGCAGGTTTAGTGTGTCTCTAGTCTGAGGTGTGCCTGTGAGTCAGTACTGATGCAGGTTTAGTGTGTCTCTAGTCTGAGGTGTCTGAGAGTCAGTACTGATGCAGGTTTAGTGTGGCTCTACTCTGAGGTGTGTATGTGAGTCAGTACTGATGCAGGTTTAGTGTGGAGCTACTCTGAGGTGTGTCTGTGAGTCAGTACTGACAACCTGAAGTGAGTCTCCCAACAGGTCAGACCACAGCCTTCAGGATAATGACCCTTCATTACATAACCAAGCCACTCAAAATAGACGGTGACTCATGTGCAGAGGCGTTGTATCTATGTGTGCCTCACGCACGTTATGCTATTAACAACATTAAATGTTCTCATTGCGTTGCCTAGGACTCTACGGTAATCTCAGAGTGTGTGTGTTGGCATTACGGTGATTACCGTACAGCAATCAGACATGGAACAGTTTAATACATGGTGCTAGACAACATTATTGAAGCGGTAGTGTTACCCTCCGGGTGTTTGAGGGGTAACAACTCTCTCTCTGGTTATTGTGAAAACAGCCTATGTAACACACACACACACACACACACACGGCTCTGATCAAAAGTTGTGTCCTATGTAGGAAACAGGAAGTCATTTGGGACCCTGCTATACAGTAGCTACAAAATCAGCCACAGTCTCCTGCATGACATGCACTTTGCAATGTAAAAAGCAATGCTATGAGGCAGAAGTAACGTGACACCAGGTGAGCATCCCATGGCCTGTCCTGGAGATATGCTGCTGTTGTTTAAGAGGATTCTGGAAGGGTGAATGGTGACAGTTCATTACCGGGCGTTCCACCGTCCAGAGAATAGGGTAGACAGCAGATAGAGCTATCTATTTGGGCTCTTCTTTAGAAACACTTGAAAGGTTGACAATTAGTCAATGGATGCAATCAAATGGTACCCTTTATAGTGCACTACTTTAGACCAGAGCCCCCCTATATAGTGCACTACTTTAGACCAGAGCCCCCCTACACAGTGCACTACATTTGGAACCGGCTGTTCTGACCAGAATGTCAACATCACTTCAGACTCTACAAACTGGCTGTTCTAACCAGAATGTCAACAACATCACTTCAGACTCTACAAACTGGCTGTTCTAACCAGAATGTCAACATCGCTTCAGACTCTACAAACTGGCTGTTCTGACCAGAATGCCAACAACATCACTTCAGACTCTACAAACTGGCTGTTCTGACCAGAATGTCAACAACATCACTTCAGACTCTACAAACTGGCTGTTCTAACCAGAATGTCAACAACATCACTTCAGACTCTACAAACTGGCTGTTCTAACCAGAATGTCAACATCGCTTCAGACTCTACAAACTGGCTGTTCTAACCAGAATGTCAACAACATCACTTCAGACTCTACAAACTGGCTGTTCTAACCAGAATGTCAACATCACTTCAGACTCTACAAACTGGCTGTTCTAACCAGAATGTCAACATCACTTCAGACTCTACAAACTGGCTGTTCTGACCAGAATGTCAACATCACTTCAGACTCTACAAACTGGCTGTTCTAACCAGAATGTCAACATCACTTCAGACTCTACAAACTGGCTGTTCTAACCAGAATGTCAACATCACTTCAGACTCTACAAACTGGCTGTTCTAACCAGAATGTCAACATCACTTCAGACTCTACAAACTGGCTGGTCTAACCAGAATGTCAACATCACTTCAGACTCTACAAACTGGCTGTTCTGACCAGAATGTCAACATCACTTCAGACTCTACAAACTGGCTGTTCTGACCAGAATGTCAACATCACTTCAGACTCTACAAACTGGCTGTTCTAACCAGAATGTCAACATCACTTCAGACTCTACAAACTGGCTGTTCTGACCAGAATGTCAACATCACTTCAGACTCTACAAACTGGCTGGTCTAACCAGAATGTCAACATCACTTCAGACTCTACAAACTGGCTGTTCTGACCAGAATGTCAACATCACTTCAGACTCTACAAACTGGCTGTTCTGACCAGAATGTCAACATCACTTCAGACTCTACAAACTGGCTGTTCTAACCAGAATGTCAACATCACTTCAGACTCTACAAACTGGCTGTTCTGACCAGAATGTCAACATCACTTCAGACTCTACAAACTGGCTGTTCTGACCAGAATGTCAACATCACTTCAGACTCTACAAACTGGCTGTTCTAACCAGAATGTCAACAACATCACTTCAGACTCTACAAACTGGCTGTTCTAACCAGAATGTCAACATCACTTCAGACTCTACAAACTGGCTGTTCTGACCAGAATGTCAACATCACTTCAGACTCTACAAACTGGCTGTTCTGACCAGAATGTCAACATCACTTCAGACTCTACAAACTGGCTGTTCTGACCAGAATGCCAACAACATCACTTCAGACTCAAAGCCTGTTGTTTCAAGTGCTATGTTGTGCAGCATTCTAATAATGGGAGAGAGACAGTGATAGATAGACAGAAATAGAGATAGAAAGATCCAAGAAACAATGACCTGAGAGCAAAAATAATGTATTATCAATTGAGAAGTTCTCTGATAACCACTGCATTTGAAATATCTTATGATGTTTAGCTTTTTGGTTTGTTTTTCTTCAGTCCGAAGACAAAACTAGCAGTGAATCTCAGTACCATATATTCTCATTCCTGCTCTCCTCCCCTCCTGTTCATGTTGTTATTTCTTAAGCATCTCACTCCTACCTTCAACCTCACACTACCCTCCTCCTCCTCCCTCTAATCCCTTTCCTCCTCCTCTCCTGTTGTAATGGTTGGTGGTTCACTTTATAGTCACTCTGTAAACACTACATTGTGGTGTTCCAGACCCAGGCTATTAGCATCACACCTCTAGAAACAGAGCCTGGCAGGGTGTTCCAGACTCAGGCTATTAGCATCACACCTCTAGAAACAGAGCCTGGCAGGGTGTTCCAGACCCAGGCTATTAGCATCACACCTCTAGAAACAGAGCCTGGCAGGGTGTTCCAGACTCAGGCTATTAGCATCACACCTCTAGAAACAGAGCCTGGCAGGGTGTTCCAGACTCAGGCTATTAGCATCACACCTCTAGAAACACATTCTAGCAGGGTGTTCCAGACCCAGGCTATTAGCATCACACCTCTAGAAACACAGCCTAGTAGGGTGTTCCAGGCCCAGGCTATTAGCATCACACCTCTAGAAACACATTCTAGCAGGGTGTTCCAGACCCAGGCTATTAGCATCACACCTCTAGAAACACATTCTAGCAGGGTGTTCCAGACCCAGGCTATTAGCATCACACCTCTAGAAACACATTCTAGCAGGGTGTTCCAGACCCAGGCTATTAGCATCACACCTCTAGAAACACATTCTAGCAGGGTGTTCCAGACCCAGGCTATTAGCATCACACCTCTAGAAACAGAGCCTGGGAGGGTGTTCCAGACCCAGGCTATTAGCATCACACCTCTAGAAACAGAGCCTGGCAGGGTGTTCCAGACTCAGGCTATTAGCATCACACCTCTAGAAACAGAGCCTGGCAGGGTGTTCCAGACTCAGGCTATTAGCATCACACCTCTAGAAACACATTCTAGCAGGGTGTTCCAGACCCAGGCTATTAGCATCACACCTCTAGAAACACAGCCTAGTAGGGTGTTCCAGACCCAGGCTATTAGCATCACACCTCTAGAAACACATTCTAGCAGGGTGTTCCAGACCCAGGCTATTAGCATCACACCTCTAGAAACACATTCTAGCAGGGTGTTCCAGACCCAGGCTATTAGCATCACACCTCTAGAAACACATTCTAGCAGGGTGTTCCAGACCCAGGCTATTAGCATCACACCTCTAGAAACACATTCTAGCAGGGTGTTCCAGACCCAGGCTATTAGCATCACACCTCTAGAAACAGAGCCTGGGAGGGTGTTCCAGACCCAGGCTATTAGCATCACACCTCTAGAAACAGAGCCTGGCAGGGTGTTCCAGACCCAGGCTATTAGCATCACACCTCTAGAAACAGAGCCTGGCAGGGTGTTCCAGACCCAGGCTATTAGCATCACACCTCTAGAAACACAGCCTAGCAGGGTGTTCCTACTCTCTCACCACTTGGTATAATCTCATACCATCTCCAGCAACATAACAAGTCAACTGTTAGCAGCAGGTAACTTCTGAGCAACTGTTAAACTGTTAGTGACCGTTAGCACAGATCTGTTTGTTTGTACTTCATTAGCCAACTCATCCCAAACATCACAATTCAGATCTGGCAAAGAAACAGGAGAAATAGACTGTTCTCCACAGACAGCCTCATAGCATTGTATATCCATGTTGACATGTTGATAATATTGACAGAACGTGGCTCTCTGATTATAAAGCCCGTACTGTATAACGTTAAATTAAAACTCTACAAACGAACAGCAATGTTAAAGATTGGTTTACCTCCTCTACATCCTTACCTCCTACAATCCCACCATCCACATCATGACATCACAACAAAGTGCTGAGATGGGAAGAAAACACACAACATTAACAACCTCCCTCTGTATAGCGGGGAGGGAGGGAGGGCAGGGAGGGCGGGAGGGAATGCAGGACCAGGCTTGTCTGCTATTATAGGCACAGCGATGTGAAGGACTGTTACCTGCTCAGTGAAGAGGAAGGAGCTCTCAGGCAGATAAAAGAGAGGGAGATGGGAGAGAAAGAGAGAGAGGGAAAGACAAAGACAGAAAGAGAGGGGGGGGGATCAGGAACGAGAGAGAAAGAGAGGAGAGAACAGAAAGAGAGGGGGGGGGGAAAATCAGGAACGAGAGAGAAAGAGAGGCGAGAACAGAAAGAGAGGGGGGGGGGAATCAGGAACGAGAGAAAGAGAGGAGAGAACAGAAAGAGGGGGGGGAAATCAGGAACGAGAGAGAAAGAGAGGAGAGAACAGAAAGAGAGGGGGGGGAAATCAGGAACGAGAGAGAAAGAGAACAGAAAGAGAGACAAGGGGTGCTGTTATATAACTGACTCTACAGAGTGACTCACCATCATCATCATAAGCATGTGAGGGATCAACAGAGAGACAGAGGGGCGCTCTGGACCCTCCTCCTCCTCCTCCTCCTCCTCCTCCTCCTCTTTATCCCTGCCTGAGAGCATGAGTCTACATCTGCACTTTCAACATGATTCTGTCCCTCCCTGACATGACATGGATAATTGCAGGGTAGAACAATGACATTTCTATTTAATCAACCTAATTATCTTAAAGGGGTAGGTCACCTGGCAACAGTCAGTGAGAAGTAGGTTACAAGGCTCTGCGGTGTGACCATTTTACTCACGTATAAATATTTTGCTGTGAGACCTGGAATTGTTATTAAGGAGTACCAGTGTACACAGAAGAATGGAGGAGTCTAGCTTTAATACCACCTAAACACATGTTTTCATTGTGCTCCTAAATCCCTGTGTGTGTAGCTACGTGTTTTAACTTAGAAGAAAAAAGGTCCATGTAGAGAGCCCTGAGGTTTGAAATGAAATCAGAGGTGTTTTTGTGTTGGTAAGACTGACATAGCACTAGCGTCAGAATAACCGGCTTTGAAATAACTACACAGCATAGTGTAGTCGTACAGTATCACTCAGGGTTAAAAGGTAGAGGATTCATTTCTTTATCTGGGACCAGGTACAACATAACACACGGTAGGTACTGCACCTGAGTCGGCGTAGGTGCATAGCTGACGCTGCATCAGCAGTCCAGATGATGTTTATGGTACATTAAGTAAGTTCAAGGTTGTTGTCCCCTTCATCTCGTCTCAGATACACCTTATTGAGCACCCTTCCTGTCTGTGGCTCCATACCAAATTGCAACCTACATAGTGCACTGCTTTTGACCAGAGCCCTGGTCTATATATGGAATTGGGTCCCATAGACCACAGCAGGCCAGGCTAGACCACAGCAGGAGCATGCTATGTCCTTTCAGACGGCTACTCATCAGCTTCAGGGAAGCCTAGTCTTACTGTTTCCTATAGACTCCACCTCATCTTTCACTACCTCCACCCACCTCTCATTCACTACCTCCACCCACCTCCCCTTCACTACCTCCACCCACCTCCCCTTCACTACCTCCACCCACCTCCCCTTCACTACCTCCACCCACCTCTCCTTCACTCCCTACACCCACCCACCTCCCCTTCACTCCCTACACCCACCCACCTCCCCTTCACTCCCTACACCCACCCACCTCCCCTTCACTACCTCCACCCACCCACCTCCCCTTCACTACCTCCACCCACCCACCTCCCCTTCACTACCTCCACCCACCCACCTCCCCTTCACTACCTCTACCCACCCACCTCCCCTTCACTACCTCTACCCACCCACCTCCCCTTCACTACCTCCACCCACCCACCTCCCCTTCACTACCTCCACCCACCCACCTCCCCTTCACTACCTCCACCCACCCACCTCCCCTTCACTACCTCCACCCACCCACCTCCCCTTCACTACCTCCACCCACCCACCTCCCCTTCACTACCTCCACCCACCCACCTCCCCTTCACTACCTCCACCCACCCACCTCCCCTTCACTACCTCCACCCACCCACCTCCCCTTCACTACCTCCACCCACCTCCCCTTCACTACCTCCACCCACCTCCCCTTCACTACCTCCACCCACCTCTCCTTCACAACCTCTATCCTTCACTCCTTCACTACCTCCACCCACCTCTCCTTCACTCCCTCCACCCACCTCCCCTTCACTACCTCCACCCACCTCCCCTTCACTACCTCCACCCACCTCTCCTTCACAACCTCTATCCTCCACTACCTCCACCCACCTCTATCCTTCACTACCTCTATCCTTCACTACCTCCACCTGTAATGATGCTTCCCCTCCCTCTGGTTCATTCCTAAAGCACATAGTCATAATGGTTCCATCCCCTAAGGTGTAGGGTGCACATAGTCATAATGGTTCCATCCCCTAAGGTGTAGGGTGCACAGTCATAATGGTTCCATCCCCTAAGGTGTAGGGTGCACATAGTCATAATGGTTCCATCCCCTAAGGTGTAGGGTGCACATAGTCATAATGGTTCCATCCCCTAAGGTGTAGGGTGCACAGTCATAATGGTTCCATCCCCTAAGGTGTAGGGTGCACAGTCATAATGGTTCCATCCCCTAAGGTGTAGGGTGCACATAGTCATAATGGTTCCATCCCCTAAGGTGTAGGGGGCACAGTCATAATGGTTCCATCCCCTAAGGTGTAGGGTGCACATAGTCATAATGGTTCCATCCCCTAAGGTGTAGGGTGCACAGTCATAATGGTTCCATCCCCTAAGGTGTAGGGTGCACATAGTCATAATGGTTCCATCCCCTAAGGTGTAGGGTGCACGTAGTCATAATGGTTCCATCCCCTAAGGTGTAGGGTGCACATAGTCATAATGGTTCCATCCCCTAAGGTGTAGGGTGCACATAGTCATAATGGTTCCATCCAGAAGGTGTAGGGTGCACATAGTCATAATGGTTCCATCCCCTAAGGTGTAGGGTGCACATAGTCATAATAGTTCCATCCCCTAAGGTGTAGGGTGCACATAGTCATAATGGTTCCATCCCCTAAGGTGTAGGGTGCACATAGTCATAATGGTTCCATCCCCTAAGGTGTAGGGTGCACATAGTCATAATGGTTCCATCCCCTAAGGTGTAGGGTGCACATAGTCATAATGGTTCCATCCCCTAAGGTGTAGGGTGCACATAGTCATAATGGTTCCATCCCCTAAGGTGTAGGGTGCACATAGTCATAATGGTTCCATCCCCTAAGGTGTAGGGTGCACATAGTCATAATGGTTCCATCCCCTAAGGTGTAGGGTGCACATAGTCATAATGGTTCCATCCCCTAAGGTGTAGGGTGCACATAGTCATAATGGTTCCATCCCCTAAGGTGTAGGGTGCACATAGTCATAATGGTTCCATCCCCTAAGGTGTAGGGTGCACATAGTCATAATGGTTCCATCCCCTAAGGTGTAGGGTGCACATAGTCATAATGGTTCCATCCCCTAAGGTGTAGGGTGCACATAGTCATAATGGTTCCATCCCCTAAGGTGTAGGGTGCACATAGTCATAATGGTTCCATCCCCTAAGGTGTAGGGTGCACATAGTCATAATGGTTCCATCCCCTAAGGTGTAGGGTGCACATAGTCATAATGGTTCCATCCCCTAAGGTGTAGGGTGCACATAGTCATAATGGTTCCATCCCCTAAGGTGTAGGGTGCACATAGTCATAATGGTTCCATCCCCTAAGGTGTAGGGTGCACATAGTCATAATGGTTCCATCCCCTAAGGTGTAGGGTGCACATAGTCATAATGGTTCCATCCCCTAAGGTGTAGGGTGCACATAGTCATAATGGTTCCATCCCCTAAGGTGTAGGGTGCACATAGTCATAATGGTTCCATCCCCTAAGGTGTAGGGTGCACATAGTCATAATGGTTCCATCCCCTAAGGTGTAGGGTGCACATAGTCATAATGGTTCCATCCCCTAAGGTGTAGGGTGCACATAGTCATAATGGTTCCATCCCCTAAGGTGTAGGGTGCACATAGTCATAATGGTTCCATCCCCTAAGGTGTAGGGTGCACATAGTCATAATGGTTCCATCCCCTAAGGTGTAGGGTGCACATAGTCATAATGGTTCCATCCCCTAAGGTGTAGGGTGCACATAGTCATAATGGTTCCATCCCCTAAGGTGTAGGGTGCACATAGTCATAATGGTTCCATCCCCTAAGGTGTAGGGTGCCATTTGGGATGCAGACCTTGGCTCTCCTCTGACTCAATTATCCTTTTAAAACAGCCTGTGTTAAATTAACTAGTTATGGTGAAAACAGCCTGTATTAAAGGACTAGTTATGGTGAAAACAGCCTGTATTAAAGGACTAGTTATGGTGAAAACAGCCTGTGTTAAAGGACTAGTTATGGTGAAAACAGCCTGTGTTAAAGGACTAGTTATTGTGAAAACAGCCTGTGTTAAATGACTAGTTATTGTGAAAACTGCCTGTGTTAAAGGACTAGTTATGGTGAAAACAGCCTGTGTTAAAGGACTAGTTATTGTGAAAACAGCCTGTGTTAAAGGACTAGTTCTCTCTCTAACCCTGGCATTCCACAGAGATCTTGAGACAACAGCAATAGAGAGACAGTTGATGGGGGAATTCCAAGGAGGAAGAATACAACAAAAAGAACCAGATGTATGAAGCACAAAGTCAACACCAAGACACTGAGCCACAGAGTAAATGGCTTGAAGCTTTATCCAAATCCTCTACGCTGCCTTGAACACAAACACACCTGAGGACTCACCTGTTGTGACAGGTGTCTGCCAGTTCTCACTGAGTTTCTCTTCACGCGCTGTGAGGTCACACCTGAGCGGTGAGAGGAGCTGTGGTTGGGAGGGGGGGCGGAGGGTTGGGACAGCTGGCTCTGTTGAACCTGATGGTTCAGGCTGTTGAGGGCACTGACGCTGGGTGGCTGCCCCCGCCCCTGGGTCGGCTGGTACCCACTGTTGATATTAGCAGGTTGTTGTGCCTGGGTTGACTGGTACAGACCATTGATATTCGAAGGTTGTGTCTGGTTGGACTGGTACAGGGTGCTGCTGTTAGCACGTTGCTGTTTCCCCTGGGTGGTGGTGGGGGGGTTGAGAGCAGAAATATTGGAGGTCTTCGTGGGGCTCTGGGTCGCCCCGAAGTAGGTTGCCCGGTCGGGGTTTGTTGAGTCACCAGTCCCGCTGTTGCTAAATCCACTCTCACTCCCGATCCCTGGGCGAGATTCAGCCGAGGAGTCACTCCCCTCCCAGGTCTTTCCCTCCAGAAGCTTGGCTGCTGCCTCTGTGAATGGCTGGGAGAGAAGAAACACATCAGATCTCAAATGATCAGAGTAAGAGAACAGAGGAGAGAGACAGAGAGAGAGACAGAGAGAGAGAGAGAGAGAGAGAGACCAAGCATAAATAGAGAACCCACTCACTCCTAATCTCCGAGTGAAAATAAAAGTGTTGATCACAAACAGAGAGGAAAATGTTCTTCCTCCCTCCTCCTTCTCCCTCTCTCAGCCTCTTTACCTGACATCCCATGGATCCTGACTGTGGTCTTCTCTGATCTGTGACGCAGCTGTTTTAAAGAGGCCTGTACTCTCATTCCACTGTGGTCTTCTCTGATCTGTGACGCAGCTGTTTTAAAGAGCCCTGTACTCTCTCACTCCCCAGCTCTCATCCTGCACTTGTTGGCTAGGCTCTAAGCAGTCAGGCAGGCAGGCAGAAAAGCACCAGTTGAGATAGGCAGTCAGTCGTGACTGGTGTTAAGAGGAGCAGGAGGCAGAGTGGAGCAGAGCGAGGCTGCTAAACAGGCAAAGCAGACTGGCAGGAAGGAAGGAAGGAAGGAAGGAAGGAAGGAAGGAAGGCAGGCAGGCAGGCAGGCAGGCAGGCAGACCAGACCAGACCAGACCAGACCAGACCAGGCAGGAAGGAAGGAAGGTAGACAGAGAGGCAGGCAGGCCGGCAGGCAGGCAGGGAGGAAGGAAGGGAGGGAGGGAGGGAGGCAGAGAGCGAGGAAGGAAGGAAGGAAGGTAGACAAACAGACAGACAGGCAGACAGTGCTAATGCTCTCACTCCCTACAGTGATGTGCTGTTATGCCATCCAAGCACAGAAAGCATTACTGTGTCCTTACGCTTCACTGCCTGACACGGGGTGTAGAGGAGAGGACGCAGGCTCAGAGAGACAGAGAAGAGAGAACATAACAGGAAAACAGAGGGATAAATATGAAAATCTAAAAGTGAAAAGAAGAGTGGAAGTTCAGAGAGGAGAGGACAGAAGAGTGGAAGGTCAGAGAGGAGAAGAGGAAAGAGTGGAAGGTCAGAGAGGAGAAGACAGAAGAGTGGAAGGTCAGAGAGGAGAAGAGGAAAGAGTGGAAGGTCAGAGAGGAGAAGAGGAAAGAGTGGAAGGTCAGAGAGGAGAAGACAGAAGAGTGGAAGGTCAGAGAGGAGAAGACAGAAGAGTGGAAGGTCAGAGAGGAGAAGACAGAAGAGTGGAAGGTCAGAGAGGAGAAGACAGAAGAGTGGAAGGTCAGAGAGGAGAAGACAGAAGAGTGGAAGGTCAGAGAGGAGAAGACAGAAGAGTTGAAGGTCAGAGAGAAGACAGAAGAGTGGAAGGTCAGAGAGGAGAAGAGGAAAGAGTGGAAGGTCAGAGAGGAGAAGAGGAAAGAGTGGAAGGTCAGAGAGGAGAAGACAGAAGAGTGTAAGGTCAGAGAGGAGAAGAGGAAAGAGTGGAAGGTCGGAGAGGAGAAGAGGAAAGAGTGGAAGGTCGGAGAGGAGAAGACAGAAGAGTGTAAGGTCAGAGAGGAGAAGAGGAAAGAGTGGAAGGTCAGAGAGGAGAAGACAGAAGGTCAGAGAGGAGAAGAGGAAAGAGTGGAAGGTCAGAGAGGAGAAGACAGAAGAGTGGAAGGTCAGAGAGGAGAAGACAGAAGAGTGGAAGGTCAGAGAGGAGAAGACAGAAGAGTGGAAGGTCAGAGAGGAGAAGACAGAAGAGTGGAAGGTCAGAGAGGAGAAGAAAGAAGAGTGGAAGGGTAAAAATAGAAAAGAAGAGAGTGGCGGATAGGAAATTAGGAAAATAGAAAAGGGCCCTGGGCAAAAGTAGTGCACTTTATAGGGATTTGGGCCAGACTCAGCAGAGAGAGTAGGATTAGAGCTATTCTCCTCAGTACACTGCAGTTCCGAAGGCAGGAGGTCTGACATTTAGGTATGAATCAAAGTACTGCCTCAGCAGAGAGAGGAGAGAGGAGAGAGAGAGAAGGAGAGAGAGAGAGAGAGGAGAGAGAGAGAGGAGAGAGAAGGAGAGAGAGAGAGAAGGAGAGCGAAGGAAAGAGAGACTAGGTGAGTAAGAGGCAGCACATGTAACGTGTTAAGAACAGAGAGTGTTACACCTGCAGAAGGAACCACTCAGAGAAGCTCCTCACTCAATCCCTCCTCCCTTCAACACAATGTGGCATCTACTCTGTCTGTAGGCCTCTCCTGTTCCTCTCTACGTACAGCCCTTCTCTCGCTACGTACAGCCCCTCTCTCTCTCTCTCCTGTTCCTCTCTACGTACAGCCCTTCTCTCTCTCTCCTGTCCCTCTCTACGTACAGCCCCCCCCCCCCCCCCCCTGGTTACGTACACCCCCCCCCCTTGTTACGTACAGCCCCCCCCCCCCCCCCTCGTTACGTACAGCCCCCCCCCTCGTTACGTACAGCCCCCCCTTCGTTACATACAGCCCCCCCCCCTCGTTACGTACAGCCCCCCCCCCCCTCGTTACGTACAGCCCCCCCCCCCCCCTCGTTACGTACAGCCCCCCCCCCCCCCCTCGTTACGTACAGCCCCCCCCCTCTACGCATAGACAACTACCCACAACTAAGGTGGCAAAACAGGCTGCCTAAGTATGATTCCCAATCACAGACAACGATAGTCCCTGATTGAGAACCATACCCAGCCAAAACATAGAAACAGAAAACATAGAAACTAAACTAGAACGCCCACCCTAGTCACACCCTGGCCTACCCAAAATAGAGAATAAAAGCCTCTCTATGGCCAGGGCGTGACAGTAATGATGTGCAAAAAGTACAAAAGGGAAAATAAACAGAAATATAGGTTGTTGTTCTTCACTGGTTGCCATTTTCTCTTGGCAACAGGTCACAAATCGTGCTGCTGCGATTGCACACTGTGGTATTTCACCCAGTAGATATGGGAGTTTTTCAAAATTGGATTTGTTTTCAAATTCTTTGCAACCATCTGCTTTCCAAAGAAGCATTGCTAGAATGTGTTCCTTAATGCAGAGTGTGAATGAGAGAGTGCTAAGACCTTTATATAAGTCCTTCCTCTCTAATCCTCCCTCCTTCACGGTAAGAAACACTGCATCAGAGGTCTCTGGGAGAAAGAAAGAAAGAAAGAAAGAAAGAAAGAAAGAAAGAAAGAAAGAAAGAAAGAAAGAAAGAAAGAAAGAAAGAAAGAAAGAAAGAAAGAAAGAAAGAAAGAAAGAAAGAAAGAAAGAAAGAAAGAAAGAAAGAAAGAAAGAAAGAAGGTAGAGACAGACAAAGAGCTAGTGGGTTTATAAGTTTCTATTGTTTTTCTCAGAGCCTTTAAAAGAAGTGCAGAAATGAAAATTTGAGATCTGAAATAAGTAAATTTGAAGTAGAAGTGTTGATGAATATTATTTTATGAATCTACTAACTACAGGCTTGATGGGTACAGAGCACCAAGGTACGGTGGGTTTATACACAATGATCTGTTAACTAATAATCAACTGATCAAACCCTAACCCTAACCCTAACCCTATACCTAATTTGAATAAGAACGACACAATCTCTGAGAAAGAAAGTAATGTATTCACATGCTAGAAACTACTCTGTCAGGACAGGCCTCTCAATGTGGCGACCCACAGGGTGTGCATGGCCAGTACGAACACATCTGACTAAATGAATCACGGTCTGGATGATTAGTTCCATTTAACAAGAAGGTGTAGTCCTATATTTCTTTTTAGCTTTATTTAACCAGGGGTAACTCCTGGAGACCAGGGTCCCATTTACAAGGGTACCCTGGGACACTATAAATGTACAATTACACAGTACAACAAATTACATTCAAAATCGACAGACAAAATTACACATCAATCAAAACAGGTGCAGTTCTCCTTTACAACATTTATCCTCAAAATCCGCAACTGTCCCTTCCAGACCAGAGAGTTATACCTCAAACTGTCCCTTCCAGACCAGAGTTATGCCTCAAACTGTCCCTTCCAGACCAGAGAGTTATGCCTCAAACTGACCCTTCCAGACCAGAGAGTTATGCCTCAAACTGTCCCTTCCAGACCAGAGAGTTATACCTCAAACTGACCCTTCCAGACCAGAGTTACGCCTCAAACTGTCCCTTCCAGACCAGAGTTACGCCTCAAACTGTCCCTTCCAGACCAGAGTTACGCCTCAAACTGTCCCTTCCAGACCAGAGTTACGCCTCCAACTGTCCCTTCCAGACCAGAGAGTTATGCCTCAAACTGTCCCTTCCAGACCAGAGAGTTACGCCTCAAACTGTCCCTTCCAGACCAGAGTTATGCCTCAAACTGTCCCTTCCAGACCAGAGTTATACCTCCAACTGTCCCTTCCAGACCAGAGAGTTATACCTCAAACTGTCCCTTCCAGACCAGAGAGTTATGCCTCAAACTGTCCCTTCCAGACCAGAGAGTTATGCCTCCAACTGTCCCTTCCAGACCAGAGAGTTATACCTCAAACTGTCCCTTCCAGACCAGAGAGTTACACCACAAACTGTCCCTTCCAGACCAGAGAGTTATGCCTCAAGCTGACCCTTCCAGACCAGAGAGTTATACCTCAAACTGTCCCTTCCAGACCAGAGAGTTACACCTCAAACTGTCCCTTCCAGACCAGAGAGTTACACCTCAAACTGTCCCTTCCAGACCAGAGAGTTATACCTCAAACTGTCCCTTCCAGACCAGAGAGTTATACCTCAAACTGTCCCTTCCAGACCAGAGAGTTACACCTCAAACTGTCCCTTCCAGACCAGAGAGTTATACCTCAAACTGTCCCTTCCAGACCAGAGAGTTACACCTCAAGCTGACCCTTCCAGACCAGAGAGTTACACCTCAAACTGTCCCTTCCAGACCAGAGAGTTACGCCTCAAACTGTCCCTTCCAGACCAGAGTTATACCTCAAACTGTCCCTTCCAGACCAGAGAGTTACACCTCAAACTGACCCTTCCAGACCAGAGAGTTAAACCTCAAACTGTCCCTTCCAGACAAAGAGTTATACCTCAAACTGTCCCTTCCAGACCAGAGTTATACCTCAAACTGTCCCTTCCAGACCAGAGAGTTAAACCTCAAACTGTCCCTTCCAGACCAGAGTTATACCTCAAACTGTCCCTTCCAGACCAGAGAGTTACACCTCAAACTGACCCTTCCAGACCAGAGAGTTACACCTCAAACTGTCCCTTCCAGACCAGAGAGTTACACCTCAAACTGTCCCTTCCAGACCAGAGTTATACCTCAAACTGTCCCTTCCAGACCAGAGAGTTACACCTCAAACTGACCCTTCCAGACCAGAGAGTTACACCTCAAACTGTCCCTTCCAGACCAGAGTTATACCTCAAACTGTCCCTTCCAGACCAGAGAGTTACACCTCAAACTGTCCCTTCCAGACCAGAGTTACACCTCAAACTGTCCCTTCCAGACCAGAGAGTTACACCTCAAACTGACCCTTCCAGACCAGAGTTATACCTCAAACTGTCCCTTCCAGACCAGAGTTACACCTCAAACTGTCCCTTCCAGACCAGAGTTATACCTCAAACTGTCCCTTCCAGACCAGAGAGTTATACCTCAAACTGTCCCTTCCAGACCAGAGAGTTATACCTCAAACTGTCCCTTCCAGACCAGAGTTACGCCTCAAACTGTCCCTTCCAGACCAGAGAGTTATACCTCAAACAGTCCCTTCCAGACCAGAGTTACACCTCAAACTGTCCCTTCCAGACCAGAGTTACGCCTCAAACTGTCCCTTCCAGACCAGAGAGTTACGCCTCAAACTGTCCCTTCCAGACCAGAGAGTTATACCTCAAACTGTCCCTTCCAGACCAGAGTTACGCCTCAAACTGTCCCTTCCAGACCAGAGAGTTACACCTCAAACAGTCCCTTCCAGACCAGAGTTATACCTCAAACTGTCCCTTCCAGACCAGAGAGTTATACCTCAAACTGTCCCTTCCAGACCAGAGAGTTATGCCTCAAACTGTCCCTTCCAGACCAGAGTTATACCTCAAACTGTCCCTTCCAGACCAGAGTTATACCTCAAACTGTCCCTTCCAGACCAGAGAGTTACACCTCAAACTGTCCCTTCCAGACCAGAGAGTTATGCCTCAAACTGTCCCTTCCAGACCAGAGTTATACCTCAAACTGTCCCTTCCAGACCAGAGTTATACCTCAAACTGTCCCTTCCAGACCAGAGAGTTACACCTCAAACTGTCCCTTCCAGACCAGAGAGTTATGCCTCAAACTGTCCCTTCCAGACCAGAGAGTTATACCTCAAACTGTCCCTTCCAGACCAGAGAGTTACACCTCAAACTGTCCCTTCCAGACCAGAGAGTTACACCTCAAACTGTCCCTTCCAGACCAGAGAGTTACACCTCAAACTGTCCCATCCAGACCAGAGTTATACCTCAAACTGTCCCTTCCAGACCAGAGTTATACCTCAAACTGACCCTTCCAGACCAGAGTTATACCTCAAACTGTCCCTTCCAGACCAGTTACGCCTCAAACTGTCCCTTCCAGACCAGAGAGTTATACCTCAAACTGTCCCTTCCAGACAAAGAGTTACGCCTCAAACTGACCCTTCCAGACCAGAGAGTTACACCTCAAGCTGACCCTTCCAGACCAGTTACGCCTCAAACTGTCCCTTCCAGACCAGAGAGTTATACCTCAAACTGTCCCTTCCAGACAAAGAGTTACACCTCAAACTGTCCCTTCCAGACCAGAGTTATACCTCAAACTGTCCCTTCCAGACTAGAGAGTTACACCTCAAACTGTCCCTTCCAGACCAGAGTTATACCTCAAACTGTCCCTTCCAGACTAGAGAGTTACACCTCAAACTGTCCCTTCCAGACCAGAGTTATACCTCAAACTGTCCCTTCCAGACCAGAGAGTTACACCTCAAACTGTCCCTTCCAGACCAGAGAGTTACACCTCAAACTGTCCCTTCCAGACCAGAGAGTTACACCTCAAACTGTCCCTTCCAGACCAGAGTTATACCTCAAACTGTCCCTTCCAGACCAGAGTTATACCTCAAACTGACCCTTCCAGACCAGAGTTATACCTCAAACTGTCCCTTCCAGACCAGTTACGCCTCAAACTGTCCCTTCCAGACCAGAGAGTTATACCTCAAACTGTCCCTTCCAGACCAGAGAGTTACACCTCAAACTGTCCCTTCCAGACCAGAGAGTTACACCTCAAACTGTCCCTTCCAGACCAGAGTTATACCTCAAACTGTCCCTTCCAGACCAGAGAGTTACACCTCAAACTGTCCCTTCCAGACCAGAGAGTTATACCTCAAACTGTCCCTTCCAGACCAGAGAGTTACACCTCAAACTGTCCCTTCCAGACCAGAGAGTTATGCCTCAAACTGTCCCTTCCAGACCAGAGAGTTATGCCTCAAACTGTCCCTTCCAGACCAGAGAGTTACGCCTCAAACTGTCCCTTCCAGACCAGAGAGTTATACCTCAAACTGTCCCTTCCAGACCAGAGTTATACCTCAAACTGTCCCTTCCAGACCAGAGAGTTACACCTCAAACTGTCCCTTCCAGACCAGAGAGTTATGCCTCAAACTGTCCCTTCCAGACCAGAGAGTTATACCTCAAACTGTCCCTTCCAGACCAGAGAGTTACACCTCAAACTGTCCCTTCCAGACCAGAGAGTTACACCTCAAACTGTCCCTTCCAGACCAGAGAGTTACACCTCAAACTGTCCCATCCAGACCAGAGTTATACCTCAAACTGTCCCTTCCAGACCAGAGTTATACCTCAAACTGACCCTTCCAGACCAGAGTTATACCTCAAACTGTCCCTTCCAGACCAGTTACGCCTCAAACTGTCCCTTCCAGACCAGAGAGTTATACCTCAAACTGTCCCTTCCAGACAAAGAGTTACGCCTCAAACTGACCCTTCCAGACCAGAGAGTTACACCTCAAGCTGACCCTTCCAGACCAGTTACGCCTCAAACTGTCCCTTCCAGACCAGAGAGTTATACCTCAAACTGTCCCTTCCAGACAAAGAGTTACACCTCAAACTGTCCCTTCCAGACCAGAGTTATACCTCAAACTGTCCCTTCCAGACCAGAGAGTTACACCTCAAACTGTCCCTTCCAGACCAGAGAGTTACACCTCAAACTGTCCCTTCCAGACCAGAGAGTTACACCTCAAACTGTCCCTTCCAGACCAGAGAGTTACACCTCAAACTGTCCCTTCCAGACCAGAGTTATACCTCAAACTGTCCCTTCCAGACTAGAGAGTTACACCTCAAACTGTCCCTTCCAGACCAGAGTTATACCTCAAACTGTCCCTTCCAGACCAGAGAGTTACACCTCAAACTGTCCCTTCCAGACCAGAGAGTTACACCTCAAACTGTCCCTTCCAGACCAGAGAGTTACACCTCAAACTGTCCCTTCCAGACCAGAGTTATACCTCAAACTGTCCCTTCCAGACCAGAGTTATACCTCAAACTGACCCTTCCAGACCAGAGTTATACCTCAAACTGTCCCTTCCAGACCAGTTACGCCTCAAACTGTCCCTTCCAGACCAGAGAGTTATACCTCAAACTGTCCCTTCCAGACCAGAGAGTTACACCTCAAACTGTCCCTTCCAGACCAGAGAGTTACACCTCAAACTGTCCCTTCCAGACCAGAGTTATACCTCAAACTGTCCCTTCCAGACCAGAGAGTTACACCTCAAACTGTCCCTTCCAGACCAGAGAGTTATACCTCAAACTGTCCCTTCCAGACCAGAGAGTTACACCTCAAACTGTCCCTTCCAGACCAGAGAGTTATGCCTCAAACTGTCCCTTCCAGACCAGAGAGTTATGCCTCAAACTGTCCCTTCCAGACCAGAGAGTTACGCCTCAAACTGTCCCTTCCAGACCAGAGAGTTATACCTCAAACTGTCCCTTCCAGACCAGAGTTATACCTCAAACTGTCCCTTCCAGACAAAGAGTTACGCCTCAAACTGACCCTTCCAGACCAGAGAGTTACACCTCAAACTGACCCTTCCAGACCAGAGAGTTACACCTCAAACTGTCCCTTCCAGACCAGAGAGTTATACCTCAAACTGTCCCTTCCAGACCAGAGAGTTATACCTCAAACTGTCCCTTCCAGACCAGAGAGTTACACCTCAAACTGTCCCTTCCAGACCAGAGAGTTACACCTCAAACTGTCCCTTCCAGACCAGAGAGTTACACCTCAAGCTGACCCTTCCAGACCAGAGAGTTATACCTCAAACTGTCCCTTCCAGACCAGAGAGTTACACCTCAAACTGTCCCTTCCAGACCAGAGAGTTATGCCTCAAACTGTCCCTTCCAGACCAGAGAGTTACACCTCAAACTGTCCCTTCCAGACCAGAGAGTTATACCTCAAACTGTCCCTTCCAGACCAGAGAGTTACACCTCAAACTGTCCCTTCCAGACCAGAGTTACACCTCAAACTGTCCCTTCCAGACCAGAGAGTTACACCTCAAACTGTCCCTTCCAGACCAGAGAGTTATACCTCAAACTGTCCCTTCCAGACCAGAGTTATACCTCAAACTGTCCCTTCCAGACCAGAGTTATACCTCAAACTGTCCCTTCCAGACCAGAGTTATACCTCAAACTGTCCCTTCCAGACAAAGAGTTACGCCTCAAACTGACCCTTCCAGACCAGAGAGTTACACCTCAAGCTGACCCTTCCAGACCAGAGAGTTATACCTCAAACTGTCCCTTCCAGACAAAGAGTTACGCCTCAAACTGACCCTTCCAGACCAGAGAGTTACACCTCAAACTGTCCCTTCCAGACCAGAGAGTTATACCTCAAACTGTCCCTTCCAGACCAGAGAGTTATGCCTCAAACTGTCCCTTCCAGACCAGAGAGTTACACCTCAAACTGTCCCTTCCAGACCAGAGAGTTACACCTCAAGCTGACCCTTCCAGACCAGAGAGTTACACCTCAAACTGTCCCTTCCAGACCAGAGAGTTATGCCTCAAACTGTCCCTTCCAGACCAGAGAGTTATGCCTCAAACTGTCCCTTCCAGACCAGAGAGTTATGCCTCAAACTGTCCCTTCCAGACCAGAGAGTTACGCCTCAAACTGTCCCTTCCAGACCAGAGAGTTACACCTCAAGCTGACCCTTCCAGACCAGAGAGTTACACCTCAAACTGTCCCTTCCAGACCAGAGAGTTACACCTCAAACTGTCCCTTCCAGACCAGAGAGTTACACCTCAAGCTGACCCTTCCAGACCAGAGAGTTATGCCTCAAACTGTCCCTTCCAGACCAGAGTTATACCTCAAACTGTCCCTTCCAGACCAGAGTTACACCTCAAACTGTCCCTTCCAGACCAGAGAGTTACACCTCAAACTGTCCCTTCCAGACCAGAGAGTTATGCCTCAAACTGTCCCTTCCAGACAAAGAGTTATACCTCAAACTGACAGCCAATGTTGGGCCCTTCTGGTAGTCAGAGACTCCCAGCCAACAGAACTATATAAAAGGCAATGATGTGTACAAAAATTGTCTCCAGTGATAAAACACAAGGTTGAGTGATAGACTGAATCTAAATGTTTTAAACCAGAGGCTATTGCATCCATGTAGATTAAATCACTATAGTCAAGTACGGGGAGGAGCGATGCTTGAACAATCTTCCTCCTGTTTTCAAAAGTAAGGCAGGACTTATTTCTATAGAGGAACCCGAACTTAATTCGTTAGTTTTTCAACGTGTGTTTTAAAAGGCAGTTTTATCATCAATCCAAATGCTTACAATTTTATTTGACCTTTATTTAACTAGGCAAGTCCGTTGGTTAGCAGATGTTATTGCGAGGGTAGTGAAATACTTGTGCTTCTAGTTCCGACAGTGCAGCAATATCTATCAAGTAATCTAACAATTCCACAACAACTACCTATTACACACAAATCTAAGTAAAGGGATGGAATAAGAATATCTACAGTTGAAGTCGGAAGGTTACATACACCTTAGCCAAATACATTTAAACTCAGTTTTTCACAATTCCTGACATTTAATCCTAGTAAAAAATGCCCTGTCTTAGGTCAGTTAGGATCACCATTTTATTTTAAGAATGTGAAATGTCAGAATAATAGTCGCGAGAGTGATTAATTTAAACTTTTATTTCTTTCATCACATTCCCAGTGGGTCAGAAGTTTTCATACACTCAATTAGTATTTGGTAGCATTGCATTTAAAGTGTTTAACTTGGGTCAAACGTTTCGGGTAGCCTTCCACAAGCTTCCCACAATAAGTAGGGTGAATTTTGGCCCATTCCTCCTGACAGAGCTGGAGTAACTGAGTCAGGTTTGTATAGGCCTCCTTGCCTCCTCTCCTCCACACATCTTCTATGGGATTGAGGTCAGGGCTTTGTGATGGCCACTCCAATACCTTGACTTTGTTGTCCTTAAGCCATTTTGCCACAACTTTGGAAGTATGCTTGGGGTCATTGTCCATTTGGAAGACCCATTTGTGACCAAGCTTTAACTTCCTGACTGATGTCTTGAGATGTTGCTTCAATATATCCACATCATTTTCCTGCCTCATGGTGCCATGCATTTTGTGAAGTGCACCAGTCCCTAATGCTGCAAAGCACTCCTACAACATGATGCTGCCACCCCCGTGCTTCACGGTTGGGATTAGAGGTCGACCGATTAATCGGAATGGCCGATTAATTAGGGCCGAATTCAAGTTTTCATAGCAATCGGAAATCGTTATTTTTGGGCGCCGATTTTTGCAGATTTAAAAAAAGATATGGTTTATTTAACTAGGCAAGTCAGTTAAGAATAAATTCTTATTTTCAATGACGGCCTACTGGGGAACAGAGGGTTAACTGCCTTGTTCAGGGGCAGAACAGCAGATTTTTACCTTGTCAGCTCAGGGGATTCAATCTTGCAACCTTACAGTTAACTAGTCCAACGCTCTAACCACCTGATTACATTGCACTCCATGAGGAGCCTGCCTGTTACGCGAAAGCAGTAAGAAGCCAAGGTAAGTTGCTAGCTAGCATTAAACTTATCTTGAAAAAACAATCAATAAATCATATTCACTAGCTAACTACACATGGTTGATGATATTACTAGTTTATCTAGCGTGTCCTGCGTTGCATATAATCGATGCGGTGGCATTTGCGAAAAAGGACTGTCGTTGCTCCAACGTGTACCTAACCATAAACATCAATGCGTTTCTTAAAATCAATACACAAGTATATATTTTTAAACCTGCATATTTAGTTAATATTGCCTGCTAACATGAATTTATTTTAACTAGGAAAAATGGTGTCACTTCTCTTGCAACAGAGTCAGGGTATATGCAGCAGTTTGGGCTGCCTGGCTCATTGCCAACGGTGTGAAGACTATTTCTTACTAACAAAGACAGCCAACTTTACCAAACGGGGGATGATTTAACAAAAGCGCATTTGCGAAAAAAGCACAATCGTTGCAAGACTGTACCTAACCATAAATATCTATGCCTTTCTTTAAATAAATACACAGAAGTATATATTTTTAAACCTGCATATTTAGCTAAAAGAAATCCAGGTTAGCAGGCAATATTAACCAGGTGAAATTGTGTCATTTCTCTTGCGTTCATTGCACGCAGAGTCAGGGTATATGCAACAGTTTGGGCCGCATGGCTCGTTGAACTAATTTGCCAGAATTTTACGCAATCATGACATAACATTGAAGGTTGTGCAATGTAACAGCAATATTTAGACTGATGGATGCCACCCGTTAGATAAAATACGGAAAGGTTCTGAAAGAATAAACGTTTTGTTTTTCGAGACGATAGTTTCCGGATTCGACCATATTAATGACCTAAGGCTCGTATTTCTGTGTGTTATTATGTTATAATTAAGTGTATGATTTGATAGAGCAGTCTGACTGAGCGATGGTAGGCACCAGCAGGCTCGTAAGCATTCATTCAAACAGCACTTTCGTGTGTTTTGCCAGCAAAATCGGCGTCCGAAAATACCAATTTCCGATTGTTATGAAAACTTGAAATCAACCCTAATTAAATCGGCCATTCTGATTAATCGGTCGACCTCAAACTGTTTTACAGTGAATTATAAGTGAAATAATTTGTCTGTAAACAATTACCTGTGTCATGCACAAATTAGATGTCCTAACCAACTTATCAAAACTATAGTTTGTTAACAAGAAATTTGTGGAGTGGTTGAAAAACGAGTTTTAATGACTCCAACCTAAGTGTATGTAAACTTCTGACTTCAACTGTACATACAAATCTATGGATGAGCAATGACCGAGTGGCATAGGCAAGATGCAATAGATGGTATAAAATAGAGTATATTTTTAATTTGAGGAGACCTGGAGAACAACATCAACTTGGCTGGAGTAACAGCCTGTGGGTCTCCAGGAGTAACAGCCTGTGGGTCTCCAGGAAAAACAGCCTGTGGGTCTCCAGGAAAAACAGCCTGTGGGTCTCCAGGAAAAACAGCCTGTGGGTCTCCAGGAAAAACAGCCTGTGGGTCTCCAGGAAAAACAGCCTGTGGGTCTCCAGGAGTAACAGCCTGTGGGTCTCCAGGAAAAACAGCCTGTGGGTCTCCAGGAAAAACAGCCTGTGGGTCTCCAGGAAAAACAGCCTGTGGGTCTCCAGGAAAAACAGCCTGTGGGTCTCCAGGAAAAACAGCCTGTGGGTCTCCAGGAAAAACAGCCTGTGGGTCTCCAGGAAAAACAGCCTGTGGGTCTCCAGGAAAAACAGCCTGTGGGTCTCCAGGAAAAACAGCCTGTGGGTCTCCAGGAAAAACAGCCTGTGGGTCTCCAGGAAAAACAGCCTGTGGGTCTCCAGGAAAAACAGCCTGTGGGTCTCCAGGAGTAACAGCCTATGGGTCTCCAGGAGTAACAGCCTGTGGGTCTCCAGGAGTAACAGCCTGTGGGTCTCCAGGAGTAACAGCCTGTGGGTCTCCAGGAGTAACAGCCTGTGGGTCTCCAGGAGTAACAGCCTGTGGGTCTCCAGGAAAAACAGCCTGTGGGTCTCAAATACATCAAAGTAATTCAAGCCTGTCCCTGTAGTAGTATATACAGTTAAAGAGAGACAGGCAGACGCACCTTGTGGAAGGTGAGACAGTCCTTGCAGTCATCCAGATTCACGTCCATCTCTTTGGAGTCAAAGTCGTACAGGGCTTTGCAGAGGGCTAAAGGCTGAGACTGGAATTGTGGCTGGGTCTGGGATTGGGACTGTTTTTGGGATTGACACTGTGGTGGAGTCTTATGCTGCTGGTCAATAATCTGTATCACGTTAGCAGCGACCAGCCCACTACTGCTGTTCGTGTTTCCATAATACCAGTTCTCATCCACCTTCTGTCTCAGAATGATGATGTCACCAGACGCCATGTCAATCACTCCCGGGACGTTCTGTCTGTGGTCGTACAGGGCTCTGGCAATGAACTGGACACAGGATGGGAAAATAGAGTTTGTTACTGTACATTTGCCAGGAGGTACAGTGCCTTGCGAAAGTATTCGGCCCCCTTGAACTTTGCGACCTTTTGCCACATTTCAGGCTTCAAACATAAAGATATAAAACTGTATTTTTTTGTGAAGAATCAACAACAAGTGGGACACAATCATGAAGTGGAACGACATTTATTGGATATTTCAAACTTTTTTAACAAATCAAAAACTGAAAAATTGGGCGTGCAAAATTATTCAGCCCCCTTAAGTTAATACTTTGTAGCGCCACCTTTTGCTGCGATTACAGCTGTAAGTCGCTTGGGGTATGTCTCTATCAGTTTTGCACATCCTCCTTGCAAAACAGCTCGAGCTCAGTGAGGTTGGATGGAGAGCATTTGTGAACAGCAGTTTTCAGTTCTTTCCACAGATTCTCGATTGGATTCAGGTCTGGACTTTGACTTGGCCATTCTAACACCTGGATATGTTTATTTTTCAACCATTCCATTGTAGATTTTGCTTTATGTTTTGGATCATTGTCTTGTTGGAAGACAAATCTCTGTCCCAGTCTCAGGTCTTTTGCAGACTCCATCAGGTTTTCTTCCAGAATGGTCCTGTATTTGGCTCCATCCATCTTCCCATCAATTTTAACCATCTTCCCTGTCCCTGCTGAAGAAAAGCAGGCCCAAACCATGATGCTGCCACCACCATGTTTGACAGTGGGGATGGTGTGTTCATGGTGATGAGCTGTGTTGCTTTTACGCCAAACATAACGTTTTGCATTGTTGCCAAAAAGTTCAATTTTGGTTTCATCTGACCAGAGCACCTTCTTCCACATGTTTGGTGTGTCTCCCAGGTGGCTTGTGGCAAACTTCAAACGACACTTTTTATGGATATCTTTAAGAAATGGCTTTCTTCTTGCCACTCTTCCATAAAGGCCAGATTTGTGCAATATACGACTGATTGTTGTCCTATGGACAGAGTCTCCCACCTCAGCTGTAGATCTCTGCAGTTCATCCAGAGTGATCATGGGCCTCTTGGCTGCATCTCTGATCAGTCTTCTCCTTGTATGAGCTGAAAGTTTAGAGGGACGGCCAGGTCTTGGTAGATTTGCAGTGGTCTGATACTCCTTCCATTTCAATATTATTGCTTGCACAGTGCTCCTTGGGATGTTTAAAGCTTGGGAAATCTTTTTGTATCCAAATCCGGCTTTAAACTTCTTCACAACAGTATCTCGGACCTGCCTGGTGTGTTCCTTGTTCTTCATGATGCTCTCTGCGCTTTTAACGGACCTCTGAGACTATCACAGTGCAGGTGCATTTATACGGAGACTTGATTACACACAGGTGGATTGTATTTATCATCATTAGTCATTTAGGTCAACATTGGATCATTCAGAGATCCTCACTGAACTTCTGGAGAGAGTTTGCTGCCCTGAAAGTAAAGGGGCTGAATAATTTTGCACGACCAATTTTTCAGTTTTTGATTTGTTAAAAAAGTTTGAAATATCCAATAAATGTCGTTCCAATTCATGATTGTGTCCCACTTGTTGTTGATTCTTCACAAAAAAATACAGTTTTATATCTTTATGTTTGAAGCCTGAAATGTGGCAAAAGGTCGCAAAGTTCAAGGGGGCCGAATACTTTCGCAAGGCACTGTATATGCAGAACAGGTCTATTTTGTTCTTAACTGGAGGACAGCTGAATGTATTTTTTCTATAAGGGTGTGAATCCGGGACAATGAGGTGTTTGAAATCGCTGGTTAATCGATGACATTCATTGAGATTCATTGGTCTATTAATTACACAGGAATAAACAAAACCAGCAGTGCTGTGTGTGACCATCGAAGACAGTAATGTAACTGGATAGCCCTGTAATGTAACTGGATGGCCATGTAATGTAACTGGATGGCCCTGTAATGTAACTGGATAGCCCTGTAATGTAACTGGATGGCCCTGTAATGTAACTGGATGGCCCTGTAATGTAACTGGATAGCCCTGTAATGTAACTGGATGGCCCTGTAATGTAACTGGATAGCCCTGTAATGTAACTGGATAGCCCTGTAATGTAACTGGATAGCCCTGTAATGTAACTGGATAGCCCTGTAATGTAACTGGATAGCCCTGTAATGTAATTGGATAGCCCTGTAATGTAACTGGATAGCCCTGTAATGTAACTGGATGGCCCTGTAATGTAACTGGATAGCCCTGTAATGTAACTGGATAGCCCTGTAATGTAACTGGATAGCCCTGTAATGTAACTGGAACTGTAATGTAACTAGATGGCCCTGTAATGTAACTGGATAGCCCTGTAATGTAACTGGATAGTCCTGTAATGTAACTGGATAGCCCTGTAATGTAACTGGAACTGTAATGTAAATGGATGGCCCTGTAATGTAACTGGATAGCAGTGTAATGTAACTGGATAGCCCTGTAATGTAACTGGATAGCCCTGTAATGTAACTGGATAGCCCTGTAATGTAACTGGAACTGTAATGTAACTAGATGGCCCTGTAATGTAACTGGATAGCCCTGTAATGTAACTGGATAGTCCTGTAATGTAACTGGAACTGTAATGTAACTGGATGGCCCTGTAATGTAACTGGATAGCAGTGTAATGTAACTGGATAGCCCTGTAATGTAACTGGATAGCCCTGTAATGTAACTGGATAGCCCTGTAATGTAACTGGATAGCCCTGTAATGTAACTGGATAGCCCTGTAATGTAACTGGAACTGTAATGTAACTGGATGGCCCTGTAATGTAACTGGATAGCCCTGTAATGTAACTGGAACTGTAATGTAACTGGATAGCCCTGTAATGTAACTGGATAGCCCTGTAATGTAACTGGATAGCCCTGTAATGTAACTGGATAGCCCTGTAATGTAACTGGAACTGTAATGTAACTGGATGGCCCTGTAATGTAACTGGATAGCCCTGTAATGTAACTGGAACTGTAATGTAACTGGATAGCCCTGTAATGTAACTGGATAGCCCTGTAATGTAACTGGATAGCCCTGTAATGTAACTGGATAGCCCTGTAATGTAACTGGATAGCCCTGTAATGTAACTGGAACTGTAATGTAACTGGATAGCAGTGTAATGTAACTGGATAGCCCTGTAATGTAACTGGATTGCAGTGTAATGTAACTGGATAGCCCTGTAATGTAACTGGATAGCCCTGTAATGTAACTGGATAGCCCTGTAATGTAACTGGATAGCCCTGTAATGTAACTGGATAGCCCTGTAATGTAACTGGAACTGTAATGTAACTGGATGGCCCTGTAATGTAACTGGATAGCCCTGTAATGTAACTGGATAGCCCTGTAATGTAACTGGAACTGTAATGTAACTGGATAGCCCTGTAATGTAACTGGAACTGTAATGTAACTGGATGGCCCTGTAATGTAACTGGATAGCCCTGTAATGTAACTGGAACTGTAATGTAACTGGATAGCCCTATAATGTAACTGGATAGCCCTGTAATGTAACTGGATAGCCCTGTAATGTAACTGGAACTGTAATGTAACTGGATAGCCCTGTGATGTAACTGGATGGCCCTGTAATGTAACTGGATAGCCCTGACGTTCTGTAGAGTCTTGTTGGATATTTGTAATGAAGGAAATTATTCATAAAAGTAGTCAAATAAAAACAAATTGTGTGTTTGAACAGTTTGGGGGCGAGAAGCCCCTAACTGTTTCCATGCCGTGCTTCTTCTACTTTCCCATGATGTCAGATGTAAACGGCGTCTCGTTGCCAAGACAATCACCTGCTTTTCCTTCTGGTGTAACACAGGACTCTGAGTCTCTGACCTCGATCTACTCTGCCTCCCAAATGGCACCCTATTCCCTATATAGTGCACTACTAACGCAAAGGGCTCTGGTCAACAGTAGGTAAGGAGCCTTGGCTTGTGCCAGCCAGAAAGGATCCTGCTCCCATCTCCTGTTTTCGTAGCATGAGGCAGCTTGATGTACACCCCCCTGGACAGGACGCTAGACTTGCACAGGGCCCAAAGGTAGTGTACAACACAGGGAGCCATTTGGGCCTCAGTCAAGTCTGACAAACTAAGGAGGGGGAGTCAGGAACTGTATTCACAGAAAGTCTCAGAACAGCCGTTCTGATCTCCTCCAGCGAAGCCAGCGGAGTACACAACAAGGTGTTGAAAGAAGAAGTGTTTCAACAGTCATGAAACCTGTCAGTAAACTTAGCTTGACTGTTATTTCTATTGAACTGCTCAGATAAGAGCCTCTTACTACGATCACTGTAGGAGCACTATATCAGCATGGATCAAATCACCGTAGGAGCACTACTGTATACCAGCATGGATCAAATCCCTGTAGGAGCACTTTACCAGCATGGATCAAATCCCTATATGAGCACTATACCAGCATGGATCAAATCCCTGTATGAGCACTACTGTATACCAGCATGGATCAAATCACCGTAGGAGAAAAATACCAGCATGGATCAAATCACCGTAGGAGAAAAATACCAGCATGGATCAAATCACTGTAGGAGCACTACTGTATACCAGCATGGATCAAATCACTGTATTATAACAGGGCAATAAAGAAATAAGTCCAACTTTTTGGAGAAATGTCCTCTGGGCTGATGAAACAAAAATAGAACTGTTTGGCCATAATGACCATTGTTATGTTTGGAGGAAAAAAAGGGACGCATGCAAGCCAGAGAACACCATCCCAACCGTGAAGCATGGGGGTGGTAGCATCATGTTGTAGGGGTGCTTTGTTGCAGGAGGAACTGATGCACTTCATAAAATAGATGGCATCATGAGGCGGGAAAATGATGTGGATATATTGAAGCAACATCTCAAGACATCAGTCAGGAAGTTAAAGCTTGGTCACAAATGGGTCTTCCAAATGGACAATGACCCCAAGCATACTTCCAAAGTTGTGGCAAAATGGCTTAAGGACAACAAAGTCAAGGTATTGGAGTGGTCATCACAAAGCCCTGACCTCAATCCTATAGAAAATGTGTGGGCGGAACTGAAAAAGCATGTGGTAGCAAGGAGGCCTACAAAACTGACTCAGTTACTCCAGCTCTGTCAGGAGGAATGGGCCAAAATTCACCCAACTTACTGTGGGAAGCTTGTGGAAGGCCACCCGAAACGTTTGACCCAAGTTAAACAATTTAAAGGCAATTAGCCACCTAGCTAACGTTAGCCACCTAGCTAATGTTAGCATTAGCCACTTAGCTAACGTTAGCCACAACGAATTGGAATTCGTACCATATGATACGTTTTGCAAAGTTGTAACAGATTGTACGAATCGAAGAAAAAAATTGCACTGAGTCTCTTGCACTGGCTCTATGCACACTCACTGGACTTTACCCACACACTCACATACTACACTGACACTCCAATACACACAAAACACACACAAGCATATTGACGCCACACACACACACATTTTCACACACTTTATCACTCTTCACATCTGCTGCTGCTACTCTGTTTATTACCTATCCTGATTGCCTAGTCACTTTTAACCCCTACCTACATGTGTAATTGAGGTAATATGTACCTGCATATTGACTCGGTACTGGTACTCCTTGTATATAGCCATGTTATTACCTCGTACCCTTGCACATTGACTCAGTACTGGTACTCCTTGTATATAGCCATGTTATTACCTCGTACCCCTGCACATTGACTCGGTACTGGTACTCCTTGTATATAGACATGTTATTACCTCGTACCCCTGCACATTGACTCGGTACTGGTACTCCTTGTATATAGCCATGTTATTACCTCGTACCCTTGCACATTGACTCGGTACTGGTACTCCTTGTATATAGCCATGTTATTACCTCGTACCCTTGCACATTGACTCAGTACTGGTACTCCTTGTATATAGCCATGTTATTACCTCGTACCCCTGCACATTGACTCGGTACTGGTACTCCTTGTATATAGCCATGTTATTACCTCGTACCCTTGCACATTGACTCGGTACTGGTACTCCTTGTATATAGCCATGTTATTACCTCGTACCCTTGCACATTGACTCGGTACTGGTACTCCTTGTATATAGCCATGTTATTACCTCGTACCCCTGCACATTGACTCGGTACTGGTACTCCTTGTATATAGACATGTTATTACCTCGTACCCCTGCACATTGACTCGGTACTGGTACTCCTTGTATATAGCCATGTTATTACCTCGTACCCTTGCACATTGACTCGGTACTGGTACTCCTTGTATATAGCCATGTTATTACCTCGTACCCCTGCACATTGACTCGGTACTGGTACTCCTTGTATATAGACATGTTATTACCTCGTACCCCTGCACATTGACTTGGTACTGATACTCCTTGTATATAGCCATGTTATTACCTCGTACCCTTGCACATTGACTCGGTACTGGTACTCCTTGTATATAGCCATGTTATTACCTCGTACCCTTGCACATTGACTCGGTACTGGTACTCCCTGTATATAGCCATGTTATTACCTCGTACCCTTGCACATTGACTCGGTACTGGTACTCCTTGTATATAGCCATGTTATTACCTCGTACCCTTGCACATTGACTCGGTACTGGTACTCCCTGTATATAGCCATGTTTTTACCTCGTACCCCTGCACATTGACTCGGTACTGGTACTCCTTGTATATAGCCATGTTATTACCTCGTACCCTTGCACATTGACTCGGTACTGGTACTCCTTGTATATAGCCATGTTATTACCTCGTACACCTGCACATTGACTCGGTACTGGTACTCCCTGTATATAGCCATGTTATTACCTCGTACCCCTGCACATTGACTTGGTACTGGTACTCCTTGTATATAGCCATGTTATTACCTCGTACCCCTGCACATTGACTAGGTACTGGTACTCCCTGTATATAGCCATGTTATTACCTCGTACCCTTGCACATTGACTCGGTACTGGTACTCCCTGTATATAGCCATGTTATTATCTTACTATATCCTTTTTTTTATTAAGCAAATTGTTCTTACTTTTTAACTCTGTATTGTTGGGAAAGAGCTCGTAAGTAAGCATTTCACAGAAAGGTCTACACCCGTTGTATTTGGCACGTGACAATAAAATGTTTATTTGATTGTAATTCGTAACATATCATACTAAATGGATGATGGACAACCAGAAATGAATACATACCATAGGAAACGTAACATACCATACTAATTGGGGTGTACAGGATTGACATTTACTATGTTGGACGAGAAGAACTGCACTGTTCAACCCAGTAAATGTGGAGGAGGAGTTAAGATGGGGTGTGGCCCATAGAGATGGAAAGAGGCCTCATTGTATCCGTGCAATTATGGCGTCTGTGACAGCGCCTTTGAGGCCATCTCCATTTTGAAGTAGTACATTTTCTTCTTCACGATTAGTTGATCTCTCCTGATGACCCGGTTGGACATGACTCCAACAGTGTCAACCAACAGGGATCAGACAGTGAAGTCGGAAGTCCCACCCAGTTGACTACGTTAAAATGGTGCAGTATTTCCTGGTGATGGCGCTGCCCATGGTAATACGGCATTTTGGCCACTGGAGGCCTCTATCGTCTATGTAGCCTTGTTAATGTCCAAAAGCGGAAGTGGGTTCACAGGGTCTTTCCATTTCTCATGAAAACCGGAACATCCGGTTGTTGCTAGTAGGCTACTTTTATGATGACATTATTATGGATAAATGCTAGATCATTTTTATTTGTCAAAAGGCAGCCAAGCATCAGGTCTTATTCTGGTGACATGATTATTGATGCTTGGCTGCCTTTTCACAAATAACAATTATTTAGTGGAAAGCAACTGCATAAACTGCATGTTTTCCCGAGTCGTAGTGGGAGGACCACACAACATATCATCATCGCTGGACTCCAGTACTTCCATATGATGGTTATTATATCAATATTTGTGCATGTGGCGTTTCCACTGCCATTTCTCACATAATTACAGCGTATTTTGTTTTGTAGACATTAGTAGTTTGCCGACAGATTGGCTGTATCCATCTGGCCTTTCGTGACATTTCTTTTATCTGACTTGAACTTTACTCGTATGAAAAGGTTGGATGGAAACCTGGTTAACATGGGTAAATCATTTATCCATTGGATGTAAGAAGGCGAACTTGGAGTTTGGAGTTGAGTGTGTGGATGAAATTCTAGCCATGAATGGGATCAAATCCCTGTAGGAGCACTATACCAACATGGATCAAATCCCTGTAGGAGCACTACTGTATACCAGCATGGATCAAATCCCTGTATGAGCACTACTGTATACCAGCATGGATCAAATCACCGTAGGAGAAAAATACCAGCATGGATCAAATCCCTGTAGGAACACTACTGTATACCAGCATGGATCATATCCCTGTAGGAACACTACTGTATACCAGCATGGATCAAATCACTGTAGGAGCACTACTGTATACCAGCATGGATCATATCCCTGTAGGAGCACTACTGTATACCAGCATGGATCAAATCACCGTAGGAGCACTTTACCAGCATGGATCAAATCCCTGTAGGAGCACTACTGTATACCAGCATGGATCAAATCACCGTAGGAGCACTTTACCAGCATGGATCATATCCCTGTAGGAGCACTACTGTATACCAGCATGGATCAAATCACTTTAGGAGCACTACTGTATACCAGCATGGATCATATCCCTGTAGGAACACTACTGTATACCAGCATGGATCATATCCCTGTAGGAGCACTACTGTATACCAGCATGGATCAAATCCCTGTAGGAACACTACTGTATACCAGCATGGATCAAATCACTGTAGGAGCACTACTGTATACCAGCATGGATCAAATCACTGTAGGAACACTACTGTATACCAGCATGGATCATATCCCTGTAGGAGCACTACTGTATACCAGCATGGATCATATCCCTGTAGGAACACTACTGTATACCAGCATGGATCAAATCACTGTAGGAGCACTACTGTATACCAGCATGGATCAAATCCCTGTAGGAACACTACTGTATACCAGCATGGATCATATCCCTGTAGGAGCACTACTGTATACCAGCATGGATCAAATCACCGTAGGAGCACTTTACCAGCATGGATCAAATCCCTGTAGGAACACTACTGTATACCAGCATGGATCATATCCCTGTAGGAGCACTACTGTATACCAGCATGGATCAAATCACTCTAGGAGCACTACTGTATACCAGCATGGATCATATCCCTGTAGGAGCACTACTGTATACCAGCATGGATCATATCCCTGTAGGAACACTACTGTACACCAGCATGGATCAAATCACTGTAGGAGCACTACTGTATACCAACATGGATCAAATCACCGTAGGAGCACTTTACCAGCATGGATCAAATCACTGTAGGAGCACTACTGTATACCAGCATGGATCAAATCCCTGTAGGAACACTACTGTATACCAGCATGGATCATATCCCTGTAGGAGCACTACTGTATACCAGCATGGATCAAATCACCGTAGGAGCACTTTACCAGCATGGATCAAATCCCTGTAGGAGCACTACTGTATACCAGCATGGATCAAATCACTCTAGGAGCACTACTGTATACCAGCATGGATCATATCCCTGTAGGAACACTACTGTATACCAGCATGGATCATATCCCTGTAGGAGCACTACTGTATACCAGCATGGATCAAATCCCTGTAGGAACACTACTGTATACCAGCATGGATCAAATCCCTGTAGGAACACTACTGTATACCAGCATGGATCAAATCACTGTAGGAGCACTACTGTATACCAGCATGGATCAAATCACTGTAGAAACACTACTGTATACCAGCATGGATCATATCCCTGTAGGAGCACTACTGTATACCAGCATGGATCAAATCACTCTAGGAGCACTACTGTATACCAGCATGGATCATATCCCTGTAGGAACACTACTGTATACCAGCATGGATCATATCCCTGTAGGAGCACTACTGTATACCAGCATGGATCAAATCCCTGTAGGAACACTACTGTATACCAGCATGGATCAAATCACTGTAGGAGCACTACTGTATACCAGCATGGATCAAATCACTGTAGGAACACTACTGTATACCAGCATGGATCATATCCCTGTAGGAGCACTACTGTATACCAGCATGGATCATATCCCTGTAGGAACACTACTGTACACCAGCATGGATCAAATCACTGTAGGAGCACTACTGTATACCAACATGGATCAAATCACCGTAGGAGCACTTTACCAGCATGGATCAAATCCCTGTAGGAACACTACTGTATACCAGCATGGATCAAATCACTGTAGGAACACTACTGTATACCAGCATGGATCAAATCCCCGTAGGAGCACTATATCAGCATGGATCAAATCCCCATAGGAACACTATACCAGCATGGATCAAATCCCTGTATGAGCACTATATCAGCATGGATCAAACCCCTGTAGGAGCACTACTGTACACCAGCATGGATCAAATCACTGTAGGAGCACTACTGTATACCAGCATGGATCAAATCCCTGTAGGAGCACTACTGTATACCAGCATGGATCAAATCCCTGTAGGAGCACTACTGTATACCAGCATGGATCAAATCCCTGTAGGAGCACTACTGTATACCAGCATGGATCAAATCCCTGTAGGAGCACTACTGTATACCAGCATGGATCAAATCACTGTAGGAGCACTACTGTATACCAGCATGGATCAAATCCCTGTAGGAGCACTATATCAGCAGTATTTTCCACTTTAAAATGTATGTCAAACAAAAACCAGTGATTAAAGTTAAACAAACCAAACAACTATTTGCACACTTAACACATTTTACCAAAACACATTTAGTTGAAGATCAGTCCAAATGTAAAGTTTAGTAACAGAATACCAGTTGGTGCTGTCATTCTGCACTAGTCATTGAGTGAGTTTCACATCATAACTTCAAAGGAGAGTGGATCCATAATAACACCCAGCTAGCTACTCACCTCATTCTTTCCATGCTGCCTCTCTCTGTGCTGCTGATCAGACTGTGGGTTCTGTTGTTGTTTCTGATGCTGCTGCTGGGCCTCCCTGCCCCTGGCAGAGGTTTCCATATATCGGACAGACGGTTTGTTCCTGTCCCGACCTGGCTCCATGGACCCCTGGTTGAGCCCCTTCAAGAGGCGAACCAGGAGGTTAGGGGGCAGCTCCTCCACCGACTTGGCCTGGACCAGGGTATGACACTCTGGGCAGTGGAGCGCAATCTTGGCCCCGGGCCTGGAGTTCTCCTGTTGATGCAGGCTGGGCTTCCAGGGGGTATCCTGGCAAGGCAGGACCTTGGCTGAAACATCCAGCCGCTCTAAACACAGCGGGCACGTCAATAAGTCCAACACAGCCAGCTCCTCCATCTTAGAATGGGTGCAGGGTTCTGCTTCGGTGTGGCTGTGTGTTCTCATTCATCAGACTGATTACAGCATTCTGGAAAGGAGGATAAAGAAATCATAAGTTATATAAAGATTTTCCTTTAAAAAAAATCTCCCATGTATACAATTCTATACTACGTAATGTATTGTTATTACATTAAATACAGGCTAGTGATAATACTTTCCATTTGTAAACATCGCATCGAATATGGTTTCTTCTTCTCTTGAGCTGTGCAGATCGCGCACAAGTGTCATGTCACCTGCGGTTAGGCCGACTGTTCAGGTAACCGGAAGTGCAATACCAAGCGACATACCTGTCTACTCAATCGAAAAACACCAACATACTCGCTGTAATGAATAACGTACCGTGCTTGTTAAAATTACAGACAGTATACGGTAGATTTCAATAAACGTATGAAAATAAATGGCAAAGAAATTGGTTACTCGCTGGAACTGTCTCTGGCGCCTCCGCTGACGCAGTGGAAAGCCACACAATTGACAAATCTCCTTGTCGATTTACAGACACGCGTTTCAATGCAATGTTTTAAATTCAAACCACATATTTGTCCACAATATCAATACATAGCCTACCTCTTTTGTCGGTAACACTCTTCTAAAGGCAAGTATGCTAACAAACATTCCCACGTCTAAACTGAACACGTTTTGCAAGCCAGACACTCGTATCGGTTTACACGTCTCATTCCTTAACCCTTGACTGGTAGGTGGCGGAGATTTCACCACTAAATCATTATATGTGGTTGTAAACAATCAAAACTGGAAAGGTACGTAGTCAGCCCGTAACCAAACCATCACCACACAGCGGGCTATATCGTCAATCGCCAAACTGTAAAATACATACAAGTCACCTACATTATCTTTCTTAGTTTATCAAAACGGTAATAGTTATTTTTCTTATGGAATATTTTGAAGTAGGCCTGACCATATACGGCCTGTGACAATGTGATGGGTGAGTATTTAACTGAATAGAAAATGTGTACTACTGTGAAGCTATAATGAAGATTGTATCTGTACAATAGAAATTGATGCTGGCAGAAATAAGTAGGCCTATCAGCAGGCTAATGATTTGAAGTGTCATGAAATTGCCTCTGTTGTCCGAGCCGGCTGTCTCTCTCTATCATGTATCATGTCCTCCCTCTAGTGGTAGAAGGCACATTTCACACATTTAATCGGAAAATAGAGACATCTGCTATTACCATCTTTTAACTACGTATTATAACAGGGCAATAAAGAAATACTGTAATATTTCAGGCTCAAACCTCTGACATTTAATGCATTTTTTTGGAAACTCTTTGAACTTATTTATGTCAGTTAAATGACAATGATGAGGCGAGTAAGAAGAGGAGGACTGTGGTGGTGGTGGTGATGATGATGTGGGTGATGAAATGCCATTCATGGCTAGCATTTCATCCACACACTCAACTCCAAACTCCAAGTTCCCTTTCTTACATCCAATGGATAAATGATTTACCCATGTTAACCAGGTTTCCATCCAACCTTTTCATACGAGTAAAGTTCAAGTCAGATAAAAGAAATGTCACGAAAGGCCAGATGGATACAGCCAATCTGTCGGCAAACTACTAATGTCTACAAAACAAAATACGCTGTAATTATGTGAGAAATGGCAGTGGAAACGCCACATGCACAAATATTGATATAATAACCATCATATGGAAGTACTGGAGTCCAGCGATGATGATATGTTGTGTGGTCCTCCCACTACGACTCAGGAAAACATGCAGTTTATTAGACAAGAAATGAAATAAATTGTGATGAACTTCACAGGGTGGTGAAATTGGATGGTGATGAGCTTGATACTGCTTTCCAATAAAAAATTGTTATTTGTCAAAAGGCAGCCAAGCATCAATCATCACGTCACCAGAATAAGACCTGATGCTTGGCTGCCTTTTGACAAATAAAAATGATCTAGCATTTATCCATAATAATCTCATCATGAAGGTAGCCTACTATCAACAACCGGATGGTCCGATTTTCATGAGAAATGGAAAGACCCTGTGAACCCACTTCCGCTTTTGGACATTAACAAGGCTACATAGACAATAGAGGCCTCTAGTGGCCAAAATGCCGTATTACCATGGGCAGCGCCATCACCAGGTAATACTGCACCATTTTAACGTAGTCAACTGGGTGGGACTTCCGACTTCACTGTCTGATCCCTGTTGGTTGACACTGTTAGAGTCATGTCCAACCGGGTCATCAGGAGAGATAAACTAATCGTGAAGAAGAAAATGTACTACTTCAAAATGGAGATAGCGCCTTTGAGGCTATCACAGGCGCCATAATTGCACGGATACAATGAGGCCTCTTTCCATCTCTATGGGCCACACCCCATCTTAACTCCTCCTCCACATTTACTGGATCGGTTGAACAGTGCAGTTCTTAGTAAGATAATAACATGGCTATATACAAGGAGTACCAGTACTGAGTCAATGTGATGGGGTACGAGGTAGTTGAGGTGTAATTGAGGTAATATGTACATGTAGGTAGGGGTTAAAAGTGACTAGGCAATCAGGATAGGTAATAAACAGAGTAGCAGCATCAGATGTGAAGAGTGTTAAAGTGTGTGAAAATGTGTGTGTGTGGCGTCAATATGCTCGTTTGTGTTTTGTATGTATTGGAGTGTCAGTGTAGTATGTGAGTGTGTGGGTAAAGTCCAGTGAGTGTGCATAGAGCCAGTGCAAGAGACTCAGTGCAATTTTTTTCTTTGATTCGTACAATCTGTTACAACTTTGCAAAACGTATCATATGGTACGAATTCCAATTCGTTGTGGCTAACGTTAGCTAAGTGGCTAATGCTAACATTAGCTAGGTGGCTAACGTTAGCTGGGTTAGGGTTAGGGTTTGGAGTTAGGTAAAAGGGATAGGGGAATGGTTAGCTAACATGCTAAGTAGTTGCAAAGTAGCTAAAAAGCTAAAGTTGTCCGTGATGAGATTCAAACACTCAACCTTTGGGTTGCTAGATGTTTGTGTCATATTCGTTTTTGCCTTAAGTAACCTTCTGTCTTATGTAAACATACAAAACTTAACATATCATACTAATTTGGGTCTCACAGATTTACATTAACTATGTTACGTCTAGTCTATGAGAGCAGGCTGTCTCGTCAAGACCAGTATCTAGTTTCAGGCAGGTTAGATTAGTAGACTACCCACACTGTGTCTGTGAGCTGTTGGCTCGAGCCCACGTGCCAAGACCAGAGTTTATTTTTTTATTTAAATGTTTTATTTCACCTTTATTTAACCAGGTAGGCCAGTTGAGAACAAGTTCTCATTTACAACTGCGACATGGCCAAGATAAAGCAAAGCAGTGCGACACAAACAACAACACAGAGTTACACATGGGATAAATACACAGTCAATGGGCACATTCGCAGAGTGGGCACATTCACTATATAATGCAAAATGTTTTGTGACAAAACCATCAGTATGGAGTTGTAAATACAAACCATCAGAGTTGTAAATACAATGGAAATCAAGTTATCTTGTATTTTGAATTCGGTACATGGGAATTTAACTGCAAAAGTAATTTTTATGGGCACTACTTCATCTTAGTATATTCACATGCAAATATGTTGCCAATTGGATAAAAACCTAGCTATTGGCTGTGTACTGAAAGTTCAGGACATTCACTTAAATCTTTTAAACAAGCATGAATCTTTTATCTCTTTTGCATGTCAACAGAACACCAGAGCACGGGGGAATTTTTAAATATAGCTTTTAAAAAGAGGGATGGAGAATGATAGAAAGAGAGAGGAGATACTTGTCATTACTTATTCACATGTTGACGCAGGAGACACAGTCCAAGCATTACAGCAGCCAATGGCTGTTGAGTGGAAAGGTATAGTTAGGCTATCTGATAAACACAGAATCGTGTTTTATTATATGTTTATAATTTAACGAGGCAAGTCAGTTAAGAACAAACTCTTATTTACAATGACGGCCTACACCGACCAAACGTGGACGACACTGGGCCAATTGTGCGCCTGCCCTATGGAACTCGCAATCACGGCCGGTTGTGATACAGCCTGGAATCGAACCAGGGTGTCTGTAGTGACGCCTCAAGCACTGAGATGCAGTGCCTTAGACTGCTGCCCCACTCGGGAGCCCAAATATTTCATTGGAACAGAGCATTTTCACTGTACATTATTTATTCTGGATAATAAAATCTCTACACGGACAGGACTGATGGTATAACTCGGGCCCTGAGTTTCTCCTGGTTATGTGATCTCACCAGGAAATACTGTAGTATTTAACTAGGGCACTGAGTTTGTCCTGGTCATGTGATCTCACCAGAAAATACTGTAGTATTTAACTAGGGCACTGAGTTTCTCCTGGTCATGTGATCTCACCAGGAAATACTGTAGTCTATAACTCGGGCACTGAGTTTCTCCTGGTCATGTGATCTCACCAGGAAATACTGTAGTATTTAACTAGGGCACTGAGTTTCTCCTGGTCATGTGATCTCACCAGGAAATACTGTAGTCTATAACTCGGGCACTGAGTTTCTCCTGGTCATGTGATCTCACTAGGAAATACTGTAGTCTATAACTCGGGCCCTGAGTTTCTCCTGGTCATGTGATCTCACCAGGAAATACTGTAGTCTATAACTCGGGCCCTGAGTTTCTCCTGGTCATGTGATCTCACCAGGAAATGCTGTAGTCTATAACTAAGGCCCTGAGTTTCTCCTGGTCATGTGATCTTACCAGGAAATACTGTAGTCTATAACTCGGGCCCTGAGTTTCTCCTGGTCATGTGATCTCACCAGGAAATACTGTAGTCCTCCAGTGGGATGAGGTCTTAGCATGTTTGTTTATTATGGGGTGCATTCCAAATGGCACCTTATTCCCAATATAGTGCACTACTCTTGACCTGAGCCCTATGGGGTGTAGAATCTCTAGGGGTTAGCTGGGAGTGGTATCTCTAGGGGTTAGCTGGGAGTGGTACCTCTAGGGGTTAGCTGGGAGCTGGGAGTGGTATCTCTAGGGGTTAGCTGGGAGTGGTATCTCTAGGGGTTAGCTGGGAGTGGTACCTCTAGGGATTAGCTGGGAGTGGTATCTCTAGGGGTTAGCTGGGAGTGGTATCTCTAGGGGTTAGCTGGGAGTGGTATCTCTAGGGGTTAGCTGGGAGCTGGGAGTGGTATCTCTAGGTGTTAGCTGGGAGTGGTATCTCTAGGGGTTAGCTGGGAGTGGTATCTCTAGGGGTTAGCTGGGAGTGGTATCTCTAGGGGTTAGCTGGGAGTGGTATCTCTAAGGGTTAGCTGGGAGTGGTATCTCTAGGGGTTAGCTGGGAGTGGTATCTCTAGGGGTTAGCTGGGAGTGGTATCGCTAGGGGTTAGCTGGGAGTGGTATCTATAGGGGTTAGCTGGGAGTGGTATCTATAGGGGTTAGCTGGGAGTGGTATCTATAGGGGTTAGCTGGGAGTGGTACCTCTAGGGGTTAGCTGGGAGCTGGGAGTGGTATATCTAGGGGTTAGCTGGGAGTGGTATCTCTAGGGGGGAGCTGGGAGTGCTGTCTCAGGGAATATCAGGCCCTGTCACACACTGCAGCATGAGGAGAGGAGAGTCTCTCTCTCTCAATCTTTCCCTCCCTCTCTGTCTCTGGCCTGCATGGCTTTCATGTTTTATTTAAAGTCCTGTCTAACTCACAGAGTGCTGCTAACTCATTGAATGTGATTTGTTTGAGCAATGCCTCTCGCCGTGTGTGTTCAGTGTGTGTGTTCCAGTGCGTGTGTTCCAGTGTGTGTGTTCCAGTGCGTGTGTTCCAGTGTGTGTGTTCCAGTGTGTGTGTTCCAGTGTGTGTGTTCCAGTGTGTGTGTTCCAGTGCGTGTGTTCCAGTGTGTGTGTTCCAGTGTGTGTGTTCCAGTGTGTGTGTTCAGTGTGTGTGTTCCAGTGTGTGAGTTCAGTGTGTGTGTTCCAGTGTGTGTGTTCCAGTGCGTGTGTTCCAGTGCGTGTGTTCCAGTGCGTGTGTTCCAGTGCGTGTGTTCCAGTGCGTGTGTTCCAGTGTGTGTGTTCCAGTGTGTGTGTTCCAGTGTGTGTGTTCCAGTGTGTGTGTTCCAGTGTGTGTGTTCCAGTGTGTGTGTTCCAGTGTGTGTGTTCCAGTGTGTGTGTTCCAGTGCGTGTGTTCCAGTGTGTGTGTTCCAGTGCGTGTGTTCCAGTGTGTGTTCCAGTGCGTGTGTTCCAGTGTGTGTGTTCCAGTGCGTGTGTTCCAGTGTGTGTGTTCCAGTGTGTGTGTTCCAGTGTGTGTGTTCCAGTGCGTGTGTTCCAGTGTGTGTGTTCCAGTGTGTGTGTTCCAGTGTGTGTGCGTGAGTGTGTCAAAGAAAATTGGACTCAAAAACTATATTTTGGTATTTGTTTCATTAGTACACTGTTGATACAATCCTAAAATGTTTTGCATGTCAGCAATCAAGTTTTTAACTTATAGAACTTTCAAAATACAGAACGTGTCATGCATCATCCTACAAAACCTATCATACTACATCATACTGCATCACACTGCATCATAATACATCATACTGCAAAATGTATCATACTACTGCATCATACTGTATCATACTGCATGATACTGCAGAATGTATCATACTACTGCATCATACTTCATCATCTTGAAAAATGCATCATACTGCATCATTCTGCAAAATGCGTCATACTGTATCATACTGAACCATACTGCATCATACTGTAGTATATTGTATCATACTTCATTATACTGCAAAACGCATCATACTGCAGCATCCTGCAAAATACATCACACTGCATCATACCACATCATACTGTAAATGGTCAATACTGCATCAAATCAAAGTGTATTTGTGACGTGCGCCGAATACAACAGGTGTAGTAGACCTTACAGTGAAATGCTGAATACAACAGGTGTAGTAGACCTTACAGTGAAATGCTGAATACAACAGGTGTAGTAGACCTTACAGTGAAATGCTGAATACAACAGGTGTAGGTAGACCTTACAGTGAAATGCTGAATACAACAGGTGTAGTAGACCTTACAGTGAAATGCTGAATACAACAGGTGTAGGTAGACCTTACAGTGAAATGCTGAATACAACAGGTGTAGGTAGACCTTACAGTGAAATGCTGAATACAACAGGTGTAGTAGACCTTACAGTGAAATGCTGAATACAACAGGTGTAGGTAGACCTTACAGTGAAATGCTGAATACAACAGGTGTAGGTAGACCTTACAGTGAAATGCTGAATACAACAGGTGTAGTAGACCTCACAGTGAAATGCTGAATACAACAGGTGTAGTAGACCTCACAGTGAAATGCTGAATACAACAGGTGTAGGTAGACCTTACAGTGAAATGCTGAATACAACAGGTGTAGTAGACCTTACAGTGAAATGCTGAATACAACAGGTGTAGGTAGACCTTACAGTGAAATGCTGAATACAACAGGTGTAGGTAGACCTTACAGTGAAATGCTGAATACAACAGGTGTAGTAGACCTTACAGTGAAATGCTGAATACAACAGGTGTAGTAGACCTTACAGTGAAATGCTGAATACAACAGGTGTAGTAGACCTTACAGTGAAATGCTGAATACAACAGGTGTAGGTAGACCTTACAGTGAAATGCTGAATACAACAGGTGTAGTAGACCTTACAGTGAAATGCTGAATAAAACAGGTGTAGGTAGACCTTACAGTGAAATGCTGAATACAACAGGTGTAGTAGACCTTACAGTGAAATGCTGAATACAACAAGTGTAGTAGACCTCACAGTGAAATGCTGAATACAACAGGTGTAGGTAGACCTTACAGTGAAATGCTGAATACAACAGGTGTAGGTAGACTTTACAGTGAAATGCTGAATACAACAGGTGTAGGTAGACCTTACAGTGAAATGCTGAATAAAACAGGTGTAGGTAGACCTTACAGTGAAATGCTGAATACAACAGGTGTAGGTAGACCTTACAGTGAAATGCTGAATACAACAGGTGTAGGTAGACCTTACAGTGAAATGCTGAATACAACAGGTGTAGGTAGACCTTACAGTGAAATGCTGAATACAACAGGTGTAGTAGACCTTACAGTGAAATGCTGAATACAACAGGTGTAGTAGACCTTACAGTGAAATGCTGAATACAACAGGTGTAGTAGACCTTACAGTGAAATGCTGAATACAACAGGTGTAGTAGACCTTACAGTGAAATGCTGAATACAACCGCTGTAGACCTTACAGTGAAATGCTGAATACAACCGCTGTAGACCTTACAGTGAAATGCTGAATACAATAGGTGTAAGTAGCCCTTACAGTGACATGCTTACTTACAGGCTCTAACCAATAGTGCAAAAAAAGGTATTAGGTGAACAATAGGTAGGTAAAGAAATAAAAACAACAGTAAAAAGACAGTGAAAAATAACAGTAGAGAGGCTATATACAGTAGAGAGGCTATATACAGTAGAGAGGCTATATACAGTAGCCAGACTATATACAGTAGAGATGCTATATACATGTGAAGGCGCTATATACAGTAGCCAGGCTATATACAGTAGCCAGGCTATATACAGTAGAGAGCCTATATACAGTAGAGAGGCTATATACAGTAGCCAGGCTATATACAGTAGAGAGGCTATATACAGTAGAGAGGCTATATACAGTAGGGAGGCTATATACAGTAGGGAGGCTATATACAGTAGAGAAGCTATATACAGTAGAGAGGCTATATACAGTAGCGAGGCTATATAGAGTAGAGAGGCTATATACAGTAGAGAGGCTATATACAGTAGCCAGGCTATATACAGTAGAGAGGCTATATACAGTAGAGAGGCTATATACAGTAGAGAGGCTATATACAGTAGAGGGGCTATATACAGTAGAGATACTAAATACAGTAGAGAGGCTATATACAGTAGCCAGGCTATATACAGTAGCCAGGCTATATACAGACACCGGTTAGTCGGGCTGATTGAGGTAGTATCTAGATATGGATAAAGTGACTATGCATAGATGATGAACAGAGAGTAGCAGCAGCGTAAAAGAGGGGTTGGGGTCATGATCATACTACATCATACTACATCATAGTACATAATACTACATCATACTGCATCATAGTACATAATACTACATCATAGTACCTAATACTGCATCATAGTACATAATACTACATCATAGTACATAATACTACATCATAGTACATAATACTGCATCATACTGCATCATACTGCATAATACTACATCACACTGCATCATAGTACATAATACTACATCATACTGCATCATAGTACATAATACTACATCATACTGCATCATAGTACATAATAATACATCATACTGCATCATAGTACATATTACTACATCATACTGCATTATAGTAGATAATACTACATCATACTGCATCATAGTACATCATACTATATCATACTGCATCATAGTACATAATACTACATCATACTGCATCATAGTATATAATACTACATCATACTGCATCATAGTACATAATACTACATAATAGTACCTAATACTGCATCATAGTACATAATACTACATCATAGTACATAATACTACATCATAGTACATAATACTGCATCATACTGCATCATACTGCATAATACTACATCACACTGCATCATAGTACATAATACTACATCATACTGCATCATAGTACATAATACTACATCATACTGCATCATAGTACATAATACTACATCATACTGCATCATAGTACATAATACAACATCATACTGCATCATAGTACATAATACTACATCATACTGCATCATAGTACATCATACTATATCATACTGCATCATAGTACATAATACTACATCATACTGCATCATAGTATATAATACTACATCATACTGCATCATAGTACATAATACTACATCATAGTACATAATACAACATCATACTGCATCATAGTACATAATACTACATCATACTGCATCATAGTACATCATACTATATCATACTGCATCATAGTACATAATACTACATCATACTGCATCATAGTATATAATACTGCCTCATACTGCATCGTAGAACATATTACTACATCATACTGCATCATACTGCATCATAGTACATCATACTACATCATACTACATCATACTGCATCATAGTACATCATACTACATCATACTGCATCATAGTATATAATACTACATCATACTACATCATAGTACATAATACTACATCATACTACATCATACTGCATCATAGTACATAATACTACATCATACTGCATCATAGTACATAATACTACATCATACTGCATCATAGTACATAATACTGCATCATACTGCATCATACTACATCATACTGCATCATACTGCAAAACCTGATTGTTGACATGCAAAACATTGTTGGGATTGTATCAACGGTGGACTAATGAAACAAATACCAAAATATAGTTTTTGAATGGTATTTCCTTTATGTGTGCATGTGCATGTGCATGAATATAATTCAGGTGTGTCTGTGCACACAGTCGCACCAGTCTTGCAAGGTGTTAGTCATGCAGCATAGCTAATCCTGCAGCAGCGGTATTTTGAAGGGGATTAACAGTAAATCTAACAGCTCTTTTGTTTATGTCACCAAGGCCATGCGATACACTTTTTCCTGTTCTGACCAGATAGTCCCTCAGTTCCAAAGTGGCATTCCTTCTGACAGTATAGTTCTGAGGTTCTGGATTAAATGTGTTACTCATGTCTTTTACCTACCAAGGTCCTAGGACATATCATCTAGATCAGGGGTCTCCAACCTTTTCCTTCATAAGAGCTACTTCAAGTTAATAACATGTTAAAAGGTCTACTGTAGAGATGGGTTCCTTCATGTTAATAACATGTTAAAGTCTACTGTAGAGATGGGTTCCTTCATGTTAATAACATGTTAAAAGGTCTACTGTAGAGATGGGCTACTTCATGTTAATAACATGTTAAAGTCTACTGTAGAGATGGGTTCCTTCATGTTAATAACATATTAAAAGGTCTACTGTAGAGATGGGTTCCTTCATGTTAATGTTAATAACATGTTAAAGTTTACTGTAGAGATGGGTTCCTTCATGTTAATAACATATTAAAAGGTCTACTGTAGAGATGGGCTACTTCATGTTAATAACATATTAAAAGGTCTACTGTAGAGATGGGTTCCTTCATGTTAAAGTCTACTGTAGAGATGGGTTCCTTCATGTTAATAACATATTAAAAGGTCTACTGTAGAGATGGGCTACTTCATGTTAATAACATATTAAAAGGTCTACTGTAGAGATGGGTTACTTCATGTTAATAACATGTTAAAGGTCTACTGTAGAGATGGGCTACTTCATGTTAATAACATATTAAAAGGTCTACTGTAGAGATGGGTTACTTCATGTTAAAGTCTACTGTAGAGATGGGTTCCTTCATGTTAATAACATATTAAAAGGTCTACTGTAGAGATGGGCTACTTCATGTTAATAACATATTAAAAGGTCTACTGTAGAGATGGGTTACTTCATGTTAATAACATGTTAAAAGGTCTACTGTAGAGATGGGTTACTTCATGTTAATAACATGTTAAAGTCTACTGTAGAGATGGGTTACTTCATGTTAATAACATGTTAAAAGGTCTACTGTAGAGATGGGTTCCTTCATGTTAAAGTCTACTGTAGAGATGGGTTCCTTCATGTTAATAACATATTAAAAGGTCTACTGTAGAGATGGGTTACTTCATGTTAATAACATGTTAAAGTCTACTGTAGAGATGGGTTACTTCATGTTAATAACATGTTAAAAGGTCTACTGTAGAGATGGGTTACTTCATGTTAATAACATATTAAAAGGTCTACTGTAGAGATGGGCTACTTCATGTTAATAACATATTAAAAGGTCTACTGTAGAGATGGGTTACTTCATGTTAATAACATGTTAAAAGGTCTACTGTAGAGATGGGCTACTTCATGTTAATAACATATTAAAAGGTCTACTGTAGAGATGGGTTACTTCATGTTAATAACATGTTAAAGGTCTACTGTAGAGATGGGCTACTTCATGTTAATAACATATTAAAAGGTCTACTGTAGAGATGGGTTACTTCATGTTAAAGTCTACTGTAGAGATGGGTTCCTTCATGTTAATAACATGTTAAAGGTCTACTGTAGAGATGGGCTACTTCATGTTAATAACATGTTAAAGGTCTACTGTAGAGATGGGCTACTTCATGTTAATAACATGTTAAAAGGTCTACTGTAGAGATGGGTTCCTTCATGTTAATAACATATTAAAAGGTCTACTGTAGAGATGGGCTACTTCATGTTAATAACATATTAAAAGGTCTACTGTAGAGATGGGTTACTTCATGTTAATAACATGTTAAAAGGTCTACTGTAGAGATGGGTTACTTCATGTTAATAACATGTTAAAGTCTACTGTAGAGATGGGTTACTTCATGTTAATAACATGTTAAAAGGTCTACTGTAGAGATGGGTTCCTTCATGTTAAAGTCTACTGTAGAGATGGGTTCCTTCATGTTAATAACATATTAAAAGGTCTACTGTAGAGATGGGTTACTTCATGTTAATAACATGTTAAAGTCTACTGTAGAGATGGGTTACTTCATGTTAATAACATGTTAAAAGGTCTACTGTAGAGATGGGTTACTTCATGTTAATAACATATTAAAAGGTCTACTGTAGAGATGGGCTACTTCATGTTAATAACATATTAAAAGGTCTACTGTAGAGATGGGTTACTTCATGTTAATAACATGTTAAAAGGTCTACTGTAGAGATGGGCTACTTCATGTTAATAACATATTAAAAGGTCTACTGTAGAGATGGGTTACTTCATGTTAAAGTCTACTGTAGAGATGGGTTCCTTCATGTTAATAACATATTAAAAGGTCTACTGTAGAGATGGGCTACTTCATGTTAAAGTCTACTGTAGAGATGGGTTCCTTCATGTTAATAACATGTTAAAGTCTACTGTAGAGATGGGTTCCTTCATGTTAAAGTCTACTGTAGAGATGGGTTCCTTCATGTTAATAACATGTTAAAGTCTACTGTAGAGATGGGTTCCTTCATGTTAATAACATGTTAAAAGGTCTACTGTAGAGATGGGTTACTTCATGTTAATAACATATTAAAAGGTCTACTGTAGAGATGGGTTACTTCATGTTAATAACATATTAAAAGGTCTACTGTAGAGATGGGTTACTTCATGTTAATAACATGTTAAAGTCTACTGTAGAGATGGGTTCCTTCATGTTAATAACATATTAAAAGGTCTACTGTAGAGATGGGTTCCTTCATGTTAATAACATGTTAAAGTCTACTGTAGAGATGGGTTACTTCATGTTAATAACATATTAAAAGGTCTACTGTAGAGATGGGTTCCTTCATGTTAATAACATATTAAAAGGTCTACTGTAGAGATGGGTTCCTTCATGTTAATAACATGTTAAAGTCTACTGTAGAGATGGGTTACTTCATGTTAATAACATGTTAAAAGGTCTACTGTAGAGATGGGTTACTTCATGTTAATAACATGTTAAAGTCTACTGTAGAGATGGGTTACTTCATGTTAATAACATATTAAAAGGTCTACTGTAGAGATGGGTTACTTCATGTTAATAACATGTTAAAAGGTCTACTGTAGAGATGGGTTACTTCATGTTAATAACATGTTAAAAGGTCTACTGTAGAGATGGGTTACTTCATGTTAATAACATGTTAAAAGGTCTACTGTAGAGATGGGTTACTTCATGTTAATAACATGTTAAAGTCTACTGTAGAGATGGGTTACTTCATGTTAATAACATATTAAAAGGTCTACTGTAGAGATGGGTTCCTTCATGTTAATAACATGTTAAAGTCTACTGTAGAGATGGGTTACTTCATGTTAATAACATATTAAAAGGTCTACTGTAGAGATGGGTTCCTTCATGTTAATAACATATTAAAAGGTCTACTGTAGAGATGGGTTCCTTCATGTTAATAACATGTTAAAGTCTACTGTAGAGATGGGTTACTTCATGTTAATAACATGTTAAAAGGTCTACTGTAGAGATGGGTTACTTCATGTTAATAACATGTTAAAGTCTACTGTAGAGATGGGTTACTTCATGTTAATAACATATTAAAAGGTCTACTGTAGAGATGGGTTCCTTCATGTTAATAACATATTAAAAGGTCTACTGTAGAGATGGGTTCCTTCATGTTAATAACATGTTAAAGTCTACTGTAGAGATGGGTTACTTCATGTTAATAACATGTTAAAAGGTCTACTGTAGAGATGGGCTACTTCATGTTAATAACATGTTAAAGTCTACTGTAGAGATGGGTTCCTTCATGTTAATAACATGTTAAAAGGTCTACTGTAGAGATGGGCTACTTCATGTTAATAACATGTTAAAGTCTACTGTAGAGATGGGTTACTTCATGTTAATAACATATTAAAAGGTCTACTGTAGAGATGGGCTACTTCATGTTAATAACATGTTAAAAGGTCTACTGTAGAGATGGGCTACTTCATGTTAAAGTCTACTGTAGAGATGGGTTCCTTCATGTTAATAACATGTTAAAGTCTACTGTAGAGATGGGTTACTTCATGTTAATAACATGTTAAAAGGTCTACTGTAGAGATGGGCTACTTCATGTTAAAGTCTACTGTAGAGATGGGTTCCTTCATGTTAATAACATGTTAAAGTCTACTGTAGAGATGGGTTACTTCATGTTAATAACATGTTAAAAGGTCTACTGTAGAGATGGGCTACTTCATGTTAATAACATGTTAAAGTCTACTGTAGAGATGGGTTCCTTCATGTTAATAACATATTAAAAGGTCTACTGTAGAGATGGGTTACTTCATGTTAATAACATGTTAAAGTCTACTGTAGAGATGGGTTCCTTCATGTTAATAACATGTTAAAAGGTCTACTGTAGAGATGGGTTACTTCATGTTAATAACATGTTAAAGTCTACTGTAGAGATGGGTTCCTTCATGTTAATAACATATTAAAAGGTGTACTGTAGAGATGGGTTCCTTCATGTTAATAACATGTTAAAGTCTACTGTAGAGATGGGTTACTTCATGTTAATAACATATTAAAAGGTCTACTGTAGAGATGGGTTCCTTCATGTTAATAACATATTAAAAGGTCTACTGTAGAGATGGGTTCCTTCATGTTAATAACATGTTAAAGTCTACTGTAGAGATGGGTTACTTCATGTTAATAACATATTAAAAGGTCTACTGTAGAGATGGGCTACTTCATGTTAATAACATGTTAAAGTCTACTGTAGAGATGGGTTCCTTCATGTTAATAACATGTTAAAAGGTCTACTGTAGAGATGGGCTACTTCATGTTAATAACATGTTAAAGTCTACTGTAGAGATGGGTTACTTCATGTTAATAACATATTAAAAGGTCTACTGTAGAGATGGGTTACTTCATGTTAAAGTCTACTGTAGAGATGGGTTCCTTCATGTTAATAACATATTAAAAGGTCTACTGTAGAGATGGGTTACTTCATGTTAAAGTCTACTGTAGAGATGGGTTACTTCATGTTAATAACATGTTAAAGTCTACTGTAGAGATGGGTTGCTTCATGTTAATAACATATTAAAAGGTCTACTGTAGAGATGGGCTACTTCATGTTAATAACATGTTAAAAGGTCTACTGTAGAGATGGGCTACTTCATGTTAAAGTCTACTGTAGAGATGGGTTCCTTCATGTTAATAACATGTTAAAGTCTACTGTAGAGATGGGTTACTTCATGTTAATAACATGTTAAAAGGTCTACTGTAGAGATGGGCTACTTCATGTTAATAACATGTTAAAGTCTACTGTAGAGATGGGTTCCTTCATGTTAATAACATATTAAAAGGTCTACTGTAGAGATGGGTTACTTCATGTTAATAACATGTTAAAGTCTATTGTAGAGATGGGTTCCTTCATGTTAATAACATGTTAAAAGGTCTACTGTAGAGATGGGCTACTTCATGTTAATAACATGTTAAAGTCTACTGTAGAGATGGGTTCCTTCATGTTAATAACATATTAAAAGGTCTACTGTAGAGATGGGTTACTTCATGTTAATAACATATTAAAAGGTCTACTGTAGAGATGGGCTACTTCATGTTAATAACATATTAAAAGGTCTACTGTAGAGATGGGCTACTTCATGTTAATAACATATTAAAAGGTCTACTGTAGAGATGGGTTACTTCATGTTAATAACATGTTAAAGGTCTACTGTAGAGATGGGCTACTTCATGTTAATAACATATTAAAAGGTCTACTGTAGAGATGGGTTACTTCATGTTAAAGTCTACTGTAGAGATGGGTTCCTTCATGTTAAAGTCTACTGTAGAGATGGGTTCCTTCATGTTAATAACATATTAAAAGGTCTACTGTAGAGATGGGTTACTTCATGTTAATAACATATTAAAAGGTCTACTGTAGAGATGGGTTACTTCATGTTAAAGTCTACTGTAGAGATGGGTTCCTTCATGTTAATAACATATTAAAAGGTCTACTGTAGAGATGGGTTCCTTCATGTTAATAACATATTAAAAGGTCTACTGTAGAGATGGGTTCCTTCATGTTAATAACATATTAAAAGGTCTACTGTAGAGATGGGCTACTTCATGTTAATAACATATTAAAAGGTCTACTGTAGAGATGGGCTACTTCATGTTAATAACATATTAAAAGGTCTACTGTAGAGATGGGCTACTTCATGTTAGTAACATGTTAAAGTCTACTGTAGAGATGGGTTACTTCATGTTAATAACATGTTAAAGTCTACTGTAGAGATGGGTTCCTTCATGTTAATAACATGTTAAAAGGTCTACTGTAGAGATGGGCTACTTCATGTTAATAACATATTAAAAGGTCTACTGTAGAGATGGGCTACTTCATGTTAATAACATGTTAAAAGGTCTACTGTAGAGATGGGTTACTTCATGTTAATAACATGTTAAAGTCTACTGTAGAGATGGGTTACTTCATGTTAATAACATGTTAAAGTCTACTGTAGAGATGGGTTACTTCATGTTAATAACATGTTAAAGTCTACTGTAGAGATGGGTTCCTTCATATTAATAACATGTTAAAAGGTCTACTGTAGAGATGGGCTACTTCATGTTAATAACATATTAAAAGGTCTACTGTAGAGATGGGTTACTTCATGTTAATAACATATTAAAAGGTCTACTGTAGAGATGGGCTACTTCATGTTAATAACATGTTAAAAGGTCTACTGTGCTACTCTCTCTCACCCAGACTGTTGTAGTCTAGGCCTAGTTAGGAACACTAAAAGGAAACAGGTCTAACCGGACCAACCTGAACATCTGCATTGTACCGTGGCTATGTGTATGTGGTGGGGGTGGGAGGGCAGTTGTGTTTTGTGTGTGTGTGTGTGTGTGATTTCTTGCACTATCCCAGATGGGTTCTCTCTGGGCCCTCCCCTTGCAGATGGAGTCAGTCTTCTCTCTCTCTCTCTCTCTCTCTCTCTCTCTCTCTCTCTCTCTCTCTCTCTCTCTCTCTCTCTCTCTCTCTCTCTCTCTCGCTCTCTCTCGCTCTCTCTCTCTCTCTCTCTCTCTCTCTCTCTCTCTCTCTCTCTCTCTCTCTCTCTCTCTCTCTCTCTCTCTCTCTCTCTCTCTCTCTCTCTGCCAGGCAGGAGAGGAAACAACAGAGCATTGTGCTAATGGTTTACAGTAAGTTGACTTTTCAATCCTGGGATAGTTAATCAGGCCTGTCTGAAAGCATGCAATCTAATTTAGAATGGACAGATGTGGCGGGCAGCAGGCTGAGTGGAAGAGTAGGTGTGAGGGGAGGGTGGTGTGTGTGAGTACGCAGGTGGTCCGTAAGCCAGCTCCTTCCTAACATCTATCTGCAGCAGTGAGCTACTTCACAGTTGCACAGTAGTTTCTCTCTCCGCCCACAGTTAGGTGCGGCCGGCAGGCAGGCAGGCAGGCAGGCAGGCAGGCAGGCAGGGCGGGCGGGCGGGCGGGCGGGCAGGCAGGCAAGCAGGCTAATAAATATTGATGGTGATGTGAAATGGGATAAAATAACCCGTCTTAAAAAGTAAAGTGTAAAAACAGACAGGTTTTATACTTCCATCCACTGAACTAAGTTACATACTTGGATCTGTAATGACAATGTTTTTTGCATCCCAAATTGCATCCTATTTCCTATGTAGTGCCCTAAAGTGGACTGCACTCCATCCTATTCCCTATGTAGTGCCCTAAAGTGGACTGCACTCCATCCTATTTCCTATGTAGTGCCCTAAAGTGGACTGCACTCCATCCTATTCCCTATGTAGTGCCCTAAAGTGGACTGCACTCCATCCTATTTCCTATGTAGTGCCCTAAAGTGGACTGCACTCCATCCCTAACAAACGCAGCTGATTAATCAAACTGCATTCTAAACTGAAGATCGTGATTAGGTGATAATTGGAGTCAGGTGTGTTAGCTGGGGCTGGGACAAAACTGTGACCAATCAGGCCCTCGAGGACTGGAGTTACCGAACCCTGTAAAAATAAAAATAAACTATTGCTTGCCTTGAACATATAATAAAAATATATATATATCAAAAAATACATTTTTCCTAACGAAAAATACATCCATTTACTATAATCAGTCCACCGCCCCGCCCTCTTTGAGCTTTACTCTTGAGTACAGTACCGATATATTTTATTATGATTTCGCTATGTAGCCTATACCGTTGTGTCTTACTTAAATCATATGTGACATTTGAATGGTCCATTTTGTATATTTTTCTACTACAGATTTCTATGCTAATATACCTCGACTCCCCATTCGCTGGTATCTAATTAATTAGATGGCTGCACCAGCTTGTTACTCACAGCAGGTGTGTGTACTTAAGTCCGTGCCTCTTCTCTTGTCTTCCTTTCTACAATCCTAATGAAGGCCCCCCCCCCCACCCCACACACAGAAAAAAATGGTATGCTTTCGAATATGGATTGAACTAAGAATATGTATATATTTGCATTTCAGCTTCCTTGGGTTATTCCTTTTCATGGTTTGAGTGCGAGTACCTTTTGAACATGTTACTTGAACTGGTCCCCAGTGGATCTCCAGTCTAACATGCTGAGTTGGTCCCCAGTGGACCTCCAGTCTAACATGCTGAGTTGGTCCCCAGTGGACCTCCAGTCTAACATGCTGAGCTGGTCCCCAGTGGACCTCCAGTCTAACATGCTGAGTTGGTCCCCAGTGGGTCTCCAGTCTAACATGCTGAGCTGGTCCCCAGTGGACCTCCAGTCTAACAGGCTGAGCTGGTCCCCAGTGGATCTCCAGTCTAACATGCTGAGTTGTTCCCCAGTGGACCTCCAGTCTAACAGGCTGAGCTGGTCCCCAGTGGATCTCCAGTCTAACATGCTGAGTTGTTCCCCAGTGGACCTACAGTCTAACATGCTGAGTTGGTCCCCAGTGGGTCTCCAGTCTAACAGGCTGCGCTGGTCCCCAGTGGATCTCCAGTCTAACATGCTGAGTTGTTCCCCAGTGGACCTACAGTCTAACATGCTGAGTTGGTCCCCAGTGGACCTCCAGTCTAACATGCTGAGTTGGTCCCCAGTGGACCTCCAGTCTAACATGCTGAGTTGGTCCCCAGTGGACCTCCAGTCTAACATGCTGAGTTGTTCCCCAGTGGACCTCCAGTCTAACATGCTGAGTTGGTCCCCAGTGGACCTCCAGTCTAACATGCTGAGTTGGTCCCCAGTGGACCTACAGTCTAACATGCTGAGTTGGTCCCCAGTGGACCTCCAGTCTAACATGCTGAGCTGGTCCCCAGTGGACCTCCAGTCTAACAGGCTGAGTTGGTCCCCAGTGGGTCTCCAGTCTAACATGCTGAGCTGGTCCCCAGTGGACCTCCAGTCTAACAGGCTGAGTTGGTCCCCAGTGGGTCTCCAGTCTAACATGCTGAGCTGGTCCCCAGTGGACCTCCAGTCTAACATGCTGAGTTGGTCCCCAGTGGGTCTCCAGTCTAACATGCTGAGCTGGTCCCCAGTGGACCTCCAGTCTAACAGGCTGAGCTGGTCCCCAGTGGACCTCCAGTCTAACATGCTGAGTTGGTCCCCAGTGGACCTCCAGTCTAACATGCTGAGCTGGTCCCCAGGGGACCTCCTACAAACACTGCTTCAAGCTGCCCCCTGGAGGCCATTCTACATTTTTCTTCAGATATTCATATCCTCCTGTTGCAGGATTATTTTCCTCCTGCGACAAAACAGGTCAAATTAAGAGATGACATCTGTAACAGCATGGTAGCTCAACCTGACCCAGCAGGTTTTTCAAACTCATGCTGTGCTTTATTTGTGTCAGGTGGGGGATGGGTGTGTGCTTGTATGAGTTATCCCCACACACACACACACTCTCTCTCTCTCTCTCACTCACACACACACACACACACACACACTCTCCATCCCATCAAAATTGAAACAGTTCTTCTGTACCTACCCATCTCTGAACTCCCTTTGAATACGGGAGATGCCTTTGCTTCGTGTTGACTGTGGGGCTGCTGAAGCGCTGCCGTGGCAGTCTCTTAGTAATTTAGTGTTTGAACGCTCAAACAGCTGTCTGAGTAGGAGACAGACATGAGGGAAACTAAAAATAGTCCACACACACCTTGGAGCCAGCTGCCTGCCTCCCTCTCCCTGCCTCTGGGACTTCCTGAGCTCCTCTGCCCTCTCTCTCGGGCTTGGGTCAGAGGCAGTGAGGGCTGGTGTCAGAGGCAGTGAGGGCTGGGGGTCAGAGGCAGTGACGGCTGGGGATCAGAGGCAGTGAGGGCTGGTGTCAGAGGCAGTGAGGGCTGGTGTCAGAGGCAGTGAGGGCTGGGGGTCAGAGGCAGTGAGGGCTGGTGTCAGAGGCAGTGAGGGCTGGGGGTCAGAGGCAGTGAGGGCTGGGGGTCAGAGGCAGTACGGGTAGGGGGTCAGAGGCAGTACGGGTAGGGGGTCAGAGGCAGTACGGGTAGGGGATAAGAGGCAGTACGGGTAGGAGGCCAGTAAGGCCTGTGTTCAGAGGCGGTAAGGAATAGGTTTAGAGACTGTAAGGAATAGGTTTAGAGACTGTAAGGAATAGGTTTAGAGACTGTAAGGAATAGGTTTAGAGACTAAGGAATAGGTTTAGAGACTGTAAGGAATAGGTTTAGAGACTAAGGAATAGGTTTAGAGACTGTAAGGAATAGGTTTAGAGACTAAGGAATAGGTTTAGAGACTGTAAGGAATAGGTTTAGAGACTAAGGAATAGGTTCAGAGACTAAGAAATAGGTTTAGAGACTGTAGGGAATAGGTTTAGAGACTGTAAGGAATAGGTTTAGAGACTAAGGAATAGGTTTAGAGACTGTGCTTCTACACCTGCATTGCTTGCTGTTTGGGGTTTTAGGCTGGGTTTCTGTACAGCACTTTGAGATATCAGCTGATGTACGAAGGGCTGTATAAATAAATTTGATTTGATTTGATTTGTAAGGAATATGTTTAGAGACTAAGGAATAGGTTTAGAGACTGTAAGGAATAGGATTAGAGACTGTAAGGAATAGGTTTAGAGACTGTAAGGAATAGGTTTAGAGACTGTAAGGAATAGGTTTAGAGACTGTAAGGAATAGGTTTAGAGACTAAGTAATAGGTTTAGAGACTGTAAGGAGTAGGTTTAGAGACTAGGGCATATGTTTAGAGACTGTAAGGAATAGGTTTAGAGACTAAAGAATAGGTTTAGAGACTAAGGAATAGGTTTAGAGACTGTAAGGAATAGGTTTAGAGACTGTAAGGAATAGGTTTAGAGACTAAGGTATAGGTTTAGAGACTAAAGAATAGGTGTAGAGACTGTAAGGAATAGGTTTAGAGACTAAGGAATAGGTTTAGAGACTGTAAGGAATAGGTTTAGAGACTAAGGAATAGGTTTAGAGACTGTAAGGAATAGGTTTAGAGACTAAGGAATAGGTTTAGAGACTGTAAGGAATAGGTTTAGAGACTAATGAATAGGTTTAGAGACTGTAAGGAATAGGTTTAGAGACTAAGAAATAGGGTCAGAGATGGTAAGGAATAGGGTCAGAGACGGTAAGGAATAGGGTCAGAGATGGTAAGGAATAGGGTCAGAGATGGTAAAGAATAGGGTCAGAGACGGTAGGAAATAGGGTCTGAGACGGTAAGAAATAGGGTCAGAGACGGTAGGAAATAGGGTCAGTGACGGTGAGGAATAGGGTCAGAGGAAGTGAGGACTGTGGTCAGAGGAAGTGAGGACTGTGGTCAGGGGAAGTGAGGACTGTGGTCAGAAGAAGTGAGGAATAGGGGTCAGAGGAAGTGAGGAATAGGGGTCAGAGCAAGTGAGGAATAAGGGGTCAGAGGAAGTGAGGAATAGGGGTCAGAGGAAGTGAGGAATAGGGGTCAGAGGAAGTGAGGAATAGGGGTTAGAGGAAGTGAGGAATAGGGGTCAGAGGAAGTGA